>NW_024468051.1:861800-902190 GCF_001896365.1 Talaromyces amestolkiae
ACATTTGTAAGACATTCACATTTGTAAGAGGTTTACGTTTGTAAAAGTTGTACATATGTAAGAGAYTTACATTTGTAAGASRTTYACATTTGTAACAGGTCTACATTTGTAAAAGTGGTACATATGTAAGAGATTTACATTTGTGAAAAGCGTACATTTGCAAAAGGGTTACATTTGTAAGGGTTTTACATTTGTGGAGGTTGTACATTTGTGAAAAGCATACATTTGCAGCAGTTGTACATTGTGAACTATACATTTGTATGATCTACCGAAGCCAGCCTTCTTTTTCCTGTCTTAGGATCAAAACTGACAACATATTGTTCAAGATCCTTCCGAGTCAACCCTCCTTCACGACCTATAGTCCTTGTAGGGCCGTCTATGGATCCAACCAACAAAAGACTATACTTCAACAGCTCTGCGACAGTCTCCTCGTATGGTATAGATCTTACATCATCGCAGATTGCACAAAAGTAATTTTCCTGCGCCAAATAGTGGACTCGGTCTCTGAGCTCCTTACTAGAGTCTCGTCGAAATTTATAGAAAGCTCTTCGATCAAACAAGAATAGCACTACCAGGTCTGGATCATGGCTGTAGTACCACGTCTGGATTATCTCACGGCTTCCGCGGTGATGCGAAATATAACACAATTCTGCAAGTGGGCCTATGTCCTCATCGTCCTCAAAGCCCACTGCTTTCGGCGGTGTGGATTCTATAATGACGTTATTCATCGGTATCAGGGATTGCGTTGCCAAAGTTGGGGTCTCGTTAACGGCTGTTTCCAAGATAAGTTCGGGAGTCGGTTCAGCCAATTCAGTGCTGACTGAATAAACAGATGGCGAGTCAGTCGGATGAAGCTCCATCTCTACAGGACTCGAAATTGATTCCAGCCTGAATCTTCCAAAAAAGTCGAAGAACATCTCCCTCATAACGGCAGTGGCCGTTGGGTATGACTTGAGCGACTCATCATCATTACCGATAATTTGCAAATAGAAGTATTGGCGAACCTTTCGATATTCCTTGATTTCAGGCCTCCCAGCTCGAGACGTGGCCTTTCTCTCCTCGACATCAGTGCTCCATTCAGGGTGAGATTTCCTTGAGCGGCTGATATCTTGGGATTCTGGAAAGACCTGGACAAACTTGTTTCTGACATTGCTTACTCTTTCGGAGTCCACAGAATCGCTGTTCGCCAATGTTTTGGATATGTATTGAAAAACAGGGTATCGTGCGGAACGTGGAAATCGCTTGTTAAATCCCAATTTATTGGCTGTAAATTCAAATTCTGCTTTTCCTTGAATGTCCAACAAGGGCTGTACACCAGGCTCTTCTCCCTCCCTTCCTCGTCGCGGATCGATGAAATGACGGAATGCAGACATCCAGAGTTGCAAGTATGATGTCCAGGCTGCGTGCCGGTGTCCTAGTTCGGAAACTACTCTATCAAGGGAGATCTTGTCGAAGTAGAATTCAGTATTTTGAACCGTTATAGCTTCGCCCGGTATTTGGTCCCACGAGCCAAGTAATGCTTGGCGTAACGTTCTCTCGGATTCTTTGCCTGAAAACTGCCATAGTGGCTGCGCAATTCGCTTGATGAGCGAGGCGTCAGAGAAGAAAAGTTTTAATGATAGAACTCTTCCTTTCACCGCTAAGAAGTGATCCCTGACCTTGATTCGCTCGGAATCATTCACCAGTCGTGGAAACAAAGTACCATCGTCCATCAATGAACGAATGTGACTCCGGTCACTGATGGAATATGAAGGCATCATACCCTCGATCAGATTGACGGACGTCGGATCGACGATAGATGCTTCAAGGATCGACCATTGTCCATAAACCTTCTGTAAATAGTGTGCCATTTCCTAATTGTGTTAGCCAAAGTCAGAACTGTATATTCGAACATTMCCTCARGGCTCCGSGAGCCTATCACATAGTCTAGCTTGCGGAGTGTAAATGAATTCCATAGCCCGGTGTATGGAAGTAATGCACCAATCGCATATCGCAGTTCGTGGTTCTCGTAAACGCGTCTGACATACGTGTAACTTGTGCCGGTTTTTGCTTTCCATTCCACGACGCTTGGGTTATCTTGGGACCACAAGGACTGAAGTATCTCAGAATCTGCAGATTGATATGACAGCGGATAGCTCTCATTTAAGTACCGCTTGAGGTGCGTTGGAATATCTGAGCACTGGTGTAAGCGTGTTTTTAGTCGTCGGCAGGTTGAGCCTACCTTCTGAATAGAGACGGACAACCCACCACTTCTCTCCAAAGCCCAGAGAGCGTTTAGCAGCTTCCAGAAGATCCCGCCCCTGGAGACATGGCAATTGAATATCTTGCTCGAGAGTGAGAAGCGGGGGCGTTCGTGGATCGTATAGTATGTTCACATCAATGCCATGTTGTGAGACCGCGTTAACTAGGATCTCCGACCCTATGGTTACTGCAATCGTATGCAATGGGTCTTCTCGCGAATATTGACCGGTTTTGAAAAACCGAAGATATTGACGCACATTTTTCTCATTGTATGTATCACTGACAATGTGGCCTAGTTGTACTTTAGCGAATCCACGAAAGTATGTTGCTAGATCTAACGACCTCGTATCCATGATGACCACACGTAGTATTTTCTTTGCAGAACAGAAGCCGGCTATCGTCTAATTATATTGCCCAAAAAGAATGTTGGAACCCCTATAACTCCAATTTCGACCAATCTCTGCTTTCCTCGTGCATAAAATACCAGCGTTCAGCGAACGGAAATGCAGTCAGGTTATGAGGCTTTAAACACCACGCTGCTGGTTCCGGAGGGGCTTTCAGGAGAAAATCGCACTTGCTGTCTGTTAGTTACAGTTCGCCTTCCCGAGAATGAACTTACTTGAAATAATTCTCGATAGGTGGCGCTCTTGGTCATCTCGACGAACTCGCGAGCTTCACGCGACACGTCTCTTGGATTGTTGATATGCATTCTTCCATCTTCCAGAATCGTGTGGGGGTTTTTCAAATGGATCAAAACCAGCGCAACTCCTTGTAAATCTCCTCTTTTGTTCTCCAATGACTTGCCTTGTAGCATGCTTTGTCCAATATTGGCTAGAGAGGGTCAGCTTTTCGTCATACGCGGTGAAGGAGCATCATACCGATTTTGACTTGTCCTGACTGACTTAGCACGAGGTCTGAAAGTTTGATGGATCCATGGCTGATCTTGAGGTTTTCATGGATATACCGAAGACCGCTAAGGACTTGATGACAGACGATAGCGATGTCAACTTCGGTGAATTTGACATTTGGACTGGCATGGACCATCGACAGTGGTAGATCGCAGCGATCAAAGTCGTAAATCAGGTACGTGACATTCTTTGAATGAAATACCTCTTGTAAGTTGATGAGGTTGATATGATCAGTTTTGTGGAATTGCATTTTCTGGTGACTGTTGGCCTTGACGACTTTGACAAACACTGTGCGGAGTCCTTGGCGGTTTTCGAAACCGATCCATCCTGCACCTGCCTGATTGAACTTATGAGACAAGAGGTATCTCGTAGAGGGGTCCTCTTCTTTCCACAAAAGGTCATCTGGGCGGGATTGACCTATCGTTTTTGTAGTATCAGGAGGAAGGTTTGTTATGTCCTGCTTAGAATGCAAGTCTCTCAATGTCTTTGGAAGGATGGTATTGCGGGAAGCCCCTTTTCGAGACATCCCAGAGTTCTGATATCTAAATGCCGCGGTCAGGAATACTTGGTTGGTCGTAACACTACTGGCCAATGCTTTATATGCTCTGATCAATCGGGCTCTTCGAATGATATGTGCTGTTTCCGCTAATCTACCCCGTAAGCTTGCCAGAACTTGGTACCTGCAATCCGTTTTGCACACCTGCACCTTAATGAATGTGTAGCATCATAAACAAGGGGAAAAAAGTAAAATTAGTGGCCAACTTGATGGGCACTACTTGTAGCACAAGAATGAAACATACGATTACAGTATCTGACACAAATTTAGATCTCGTAGCGGGAACGAGTGAAGAGAGGAAATCGTTCGAAATTAGCAATGTTTGAATGACAGCTGCGGGAGACCTCTAATTGACATCAACTCGAACTAACACTAGCTCGAACTAACACTTACTCGGAATGAGATCATTTCTAACTGATACCAACTTGAACTGATACTAAATCGGAACGAGATCAATTTAGAATGAGATTAACTCGGACTGACACTAACTCGGAATAAGATTAATTTAAACTACGGTAACACCAGCTCGAACTAACACCAACTCAGAAAGAGATCAACTTAGAATAAAATTCACTCGGAATGAGATTAACTCAGACTGACACGGACTTGGAATAAGATTAATTTGGATTGAGATTAACTTGAACTGACACTAACTTGAGCTGATACTAACCCAGAATAAGATCAACTCCAACTGATACCAACTCGAACTAAGATTAACTTGAATAAGATTAAATTGGATAAGATTAAATTGGATAAGATTAACTCGGACTAATACTAACTTGACACTAACTCGGAACGAGGTCCAGCTTGGAATGAGTTTAACTCGGACTGACACCAACTCAGGATAAAATCAACTCTAATTAATACTAACTCTAACTAACACTTACTCTAGCTGATACCAGCTCAAACTATCACCAACTCGAACTAGATCAACTTGAATGAGATCAACTTGGAACAAGATCAAATCCGAGTGAGATTAACTCGGACTGATACCAACTCGGAATGAGATCAACTTGGACTGACCCCAACTCGAACTGACACCAACTCGAACTGACACCAACTCGAATTGATACCAACTCGCGCTAGCCAAGGTTCTTGTTTGATATCAGTCTGCCTCATTAAGTCTAGTAGTTGTGACGATCTGTTTGGTGTCGTATGCACCGTCTTGTGTGGTAAGAAATCCTGTTCAGTGCCAGTACCAGTTGGTGTTGGTACACCAAATTGGGAACACATGATAATATCGGTCTACAACGTTGCGAGTGCAAATGGTATTTCTCTATAATACTGATGATATGAGACAGGGTCACATAGTGAGGTTAAGAAATTCCAAACGAAATGTAGACGCACAGTCCCGCTCTCAGTCTTAAGGACCGCAAACAATATCTATAGTTACGAGCTCTGCCATAGTCTACGATGTACATTCAGTTGCGACTAGCTCCGAGAATCTGTCGCTAAGTGTAATTTTAGCAATGATGTGCCGGAATGATACCTGTGATAGCTTGATACCTTATGCCAACTGGCACTCTATCAAACTTTCCCCGCCGTTGATATGACTCCAAATACCGACAATCTTAAATCCTGCATCCGTAAGAAGTTGCCGCCATTCACTTTCTCGTCGTTCCCGAGCAGAAGCAAGGGTCATCAACATCAAATCCAACCCAGTAATCTGCCAGTCCGCCTTCTCGTCAGGCACAACGTTCTCGTTGATGAGTAGTTTGCTGTATCCGAGAGCCATTGCGTCCGAGATGTGTCGTAGAATACGCTTGCACTCTGCATCAGGCCAATCATGTAGGACCGAATGAAGATAATACGCTCTAGCACCTGTACGAGGTTAGCGGTGACTAGTGGAACGAGAAGCTCATTCAGACCTTTAATAGGTTGTTCAGTAAAAAAGTCGTGAGCCATGAACTCAACTTTTCCCAGTTGGTTAGAAACCTGTTGAATTACATCGGCCCTATCTTGCACGATCAGTCTTCCCGGGGCGGACGGATGCTTTTGATGGAATTCTTGTAGGTCATGGCCGAATCCACCGCCGATATCTACCACGAGGACGGCATTCGGATCAGGTTTCACGAAGTTGAGAAGGTCATTCTCCACAGGATAAAAGTCGCGATCCATCCAACTTGGTCGACCTTGATGATATGCGCTCATGTGCTCGTTGAACTGCTGTAAAGTTGCCGGACGATCTGACACCCATTCGAACCAGTGCTGAGAAGTTCCATAGGCGAACTGAAAAGGACCTGCAGTGGCCTCATCCGGGTTGCGATATCGAGTAGATCGAAAAAATTCCGGAAGCTTATAAATCGCTTTCATGGCCCCTTCCGCCCTACAGTAACAGCTGTCAGTCACGAGCTTTCCATAGGATAGTAAGCTAGTCCTACATGCAAGTAAAGCCACCAGCGTATTTGGAGAGAGCCAGTGCTTTGGATAAATTCGTGGCAAGATAGAGGTCCGGTGCGCTCTCTCGGAATATGCCCATTGCCGAAAGATGTTTCATGAGCCGACCTGCAGCCACAAGTGATTAAAATCAGATCACCAGACTCGATACAGAAACGAAGACAGACTGGTTAGAACTGGATCCGTCTCAGTGACCCGAGCAAGATATTCGACCGGTACGGGCCCGTTCGGGGCCTCGCTCATGTAGGAAAAAATTCCACAGTCGATCGCGGCCAGGATCGCCCCGTATAGGGTTGGCTAGATAGTTAGCCAAGGAGAATCATGCCAGGCAGAAAAATCTCACCTCTGCCCAACATAGTCGAATCATAGTCTCCCGTGGGGTCTCTAAGGCCTGAACAAGAAGGCGAGCGATTCGCAGCAGATGTAGACGATGATGCTCATCCATTCGGAGGTCCCGATATGGGAGCATGTCCCCAATCAGATGCGGCACGGCAATTACATCGCCGGCCTGGATCGCGACTGCATCCGGTGAAAAAGAAGATTCATCTGGCTTTAGGGTCATTGTTTGAGAACATGCACTAATATGAAGAATCAGAGCGTTGAAAAACGTCCCAGAGCCGGCCCTTTATACAGGAGACTCACACTAGATTTTAGTGCATATTTCCCGTTCCGGTTCCGGTCTGGGATCAAACCGTTCCTGAATGATTCAGGGATTGCAGTCTGGAAACTCATCATGAACCATAGGCGGTCCACATTCAAACCGGATAAAACAGTCGTGCGTAACCGGTGATATTTTAAGACCGATTAAATAAAAGACAGGGCAGTACCATGACTTTTCATTTGGTCGACATCACGTATCATGGCGCAAGACAGAGGCCCAACTATCCTCATTGCGATGTGGACGACCACGTCAATTGCAACACTATTTGTCGCTGCCAGGTTGTTTACACGAATCAAGATCTTAAGGAATCTTGGCCTTGATGATTACTTCATCGCATCCTCTATGGTAAGGATCCCATTTTTCGTCCATCAGCTCGAAGTTGACACCATCAGGTAATTGGTCTTCTATTCGTTAGTCTGGTCACAGCTGCTGTCGCAGCCGGTGATGGCGAGCATGTCTCTACGCTGTCACGTCACGATTTCGAAAGAGCAGCAATGTTGAATACAGCAGCGTATGCTCCGGGCATCGTATCCTTTGTTCTGCCCAAATTAGGGGTAGTGGCTCTGTTGTGTCGAATTTTCAACCCGACTCGGCGCTGGAGAATATTCCTGTGGACATTCGTCGGGGGAAGCGGCTTGGTCATTTGTGGGTGCATTATCCTACTTTATGCGCAGTGCAGCCCGATGAGAGCCATGTGGATACCCGGCCTGGGAACGTGCTGGAGTCCTAGTATCGTGGTGGACTATTCCATCTTCGCAGGCGGTAACACAGCGTCTACCTATATGCACCTAATCCAAGTCTAATTGTGGGTAGCACTCTCGGCTATTCTGGACATCTTCCTTGCACTATATCCTGCAGTGAGACTGTGGAATCTCCAGATGCCAACCAGGAGAAAGGCTCTACTCCTTGCTGCCTTTGCGCTAGGATCCTGGTAAGTACCATGAGATGTTATCTCCAGAAATACACACTAATCCGTCCAAGTGCTGCTGTCGTGGCCGTCGTTAAATGTACTCATATTCCAGGACTAGCAGACGAATCTGACCCGACCTGTGAGTCAAGTCAGCAGACTGACCAACTTACACGGCTAACCATATAACACAGATAGCACATCAGAACTCGTTATTTGGACTAAGTAACCGAATCATGCTTTGAATGTGGCGTCGCTGACCTAGTCCAGTGTTGAGTCCAATTCGATTATTATTGCTGCTTGTATCCCGTCGTGCATACCTCTAATTGAGACGTTATGCTCCAAAAGAAGGGCAACCAGCTTTCACGGCAAACAGGAGATAGGTGTTCCCATTACGCCTTCATTGAAGCGCAGAACCTCGCAGAAACCGAATGAAGCAATGCTTAATCAGCTATCGTTGTCTGAGATTCGAAGAACGGATGAAATTTTTATCTCCATCGAGTAGAAAGATGGCTGAGGGAAACGATACTTTTGGTAGGAAGTAGGTACATTGTCTGTACTTTAAATAGTAGATATTTCAGGGTAGACTAAACACGAGTATCTCAACAGCGTCCATCTTCCGTAGTCCCCCTGCCTCTTTACTGGTCTTCAACCTCTCAAAGACTCCCCTGTTACTCAACTCTTTCAAGGGGCCCCATCAATTCAAGTGTCTCTGATATACTGGGACCTGAGAGCGTTTGCCGCTTTGATTAGGCTAGTTCCCGCTGTAATTACGCGTCCTCCAACACATCTCAACTCCACTTATACTTCATGCGTTTTTGAGAGAATAGACTAGGCGACCATACAGTCACTACACTGTGGTGTATCTTTCTAGGCGCGCGGAACTTCTAACATGATATCAGCTTAATGTCACTGACACCACAGGATGTCTGTTAATGGACATAGTGAACCCTCTACAGCAGGAATGAAGAAGGGCGACATGAGACCAAACTAAACCATATTTTAAATTAACTTTTGCTACCTATCTGCCTAACAAAACAAAAAACCTATCAACAATACAGTTGTTCAACGACCAATATTCTTAATCTTTACTCTTCCATGCTGACCTCTTCTTTGTTGACCATTGCAGACATGCTTTTCATCATTTCGTTCATTTGAGTCATGATATTGGCGGTCATCTTCTGCATCTCAGCCATGATCCTGGTTTCCATATCATCCTTCATGGATTTGATCTCTTTCACCTCCTGTCGAATCAGATCGATTTCTTTCCTCAGTGCCGCGTTTTCCACATTCGAGTCCTGCCCAGTATTCGTATCGTCATCTTTCAAGGCTACTCTAAAGGATGGCTTTTGACCCCGTTCTTTCCAGTATTCATCAAAGCGATGTCCCGCTTCATCGCCATAGAACTTAGTCCAAGCGGATCGAGTGAACACTTCATACCATTCGGCGTTCATATCCGGATCACGTATACCAATTATACAGTGTTCTGGAGGCATGGTCCTACCAGAGGGTGTTCGTGGTGCCTTGCGCACTGCACCGAGAAACAAGAGAGTGTCAATCCCCGTTTTTCTGGACCGCTCCAATAGCTCAGAGAAGTATTTGCGTGAGTATGTGATGCCATGGCGGCGCTCTCCATAGTACTCCCCTATCTTAAGCTTGCTTTCCTTGCCGTCTCTGAAATAGCCATCGATCGCAGTCTGGCCGACCTCTTTGCCAGTTTTCATGGAGTATTCGCCTTCGTTCCACACCAGGAAATTGTACCGTGGCGGTCTTTTCCCCTTTTCAGCGCTGTCATCTCCTTTGGATCGCTGTGCAAAGTATTCATTATAGCGGAGTATTTTGCCTCCACCAACTGTCGATCCTGGGATGACAGAGACACCAATCTTGGTAGACACACTCTTTGAGCCCATCAGCTCAGATAAAAATGAGCTGGGGACAATTTTCTTTGTCTCGGGCAAGGGCTGCTCGTCTTCCTCCACCTCGTCATCATCACTGCCGCTTGCCATGTCGTCATCCTCCCCGTCGTACGCTTTGATGGCATCCAACAGTACTGTACGCGGTCAGCTGGAGACAGAAAACTGAGTCCGAGATTTGCATACTGTGCCTCGCCTTGTCTGCCTCAGGTTCTTTGTTCCATTCTGGACTGAGGAGCCACTTCCAACTTGCAAGCTTCACGTCTCGGTCGTCATCATCCCTGACTTCCAATAAATCTACAAGGGCCATATCCGGGTTCTCGAGGGCCCTATTAATGGCCGCTTTGGACGCGGCAACCTTCTCCGCAAGAGTAATCTCTGCCTGCTCGACCTCTAGATATAATCAGCCATTGTCTGTACCGCCCCGCATCACATACTTTGAAGGGCCTTTTTGGCCTCCTCCGATGTTTCCTTATCGAGTGCCTTTTTAAGGGCTGGTACTCGAGAATGGAAGGCCGCGGTGGTCCAAACACCTAGGATGCCGAAATCGGTATCATTGTCCTCAATGCTCTGAATGAGAGCTGCGATCCGTTTGGCTCGTATTTCGGCATTGTTTTTCTTTGAAGGCAGTTGTGGTGGCTCTGGAGTACTTTCCGGCGTGAAAAGCCCGGTAGAGATAGCCTTGCCATCCTTGATCTTCTCTTTAAAGGCATCTACAAGTGTCTGCGGAATTTCCACGGATTGAACAAGCGCCATTTTGATTATTTGCCACACTGTCTCGATGGCAGTAAAGACAGTGATAAATTGTCATTTGAGGACAAGGGGAGATGGTCATTTTATAATAATTCCAGTCACGTTCCGGATAGGTTTTGATCAGTCACCTAGACTGTCGCGTACAAAGTGTCCGGGCGGTTACAACCCATTCTGGATTTCTGTTCGCCAACGCAGAAGGGCAACATGTCTCGTTTCTTGCTCATGTTCTCTTTCAATATCCGCCAATCTCACGTAACGAAAGTACGCGGTCGCTGTCGCGGACATGACCATCACCACGACGGTTAGAATCACGGTCAGAAGTGCCATGATAGACCAGTCTCCATCTTGCGCGGAATAAATATTGACCAGCGTGGTCAGAAAGCCGGCAAACGCATTCAGGATCGTAGGGCTATAGGGTCAGTAGCTGGAACGTAAATCAGGATAGGCTACGGACCGAAATAACTGAGAGAGCCAGATGTAGTTATACCGCCATCTCCATGTGAGCCATACCAATGCAGCTGCTCCGAAGACAAAACACATGCATGCAATCGCTAACAGTGGCGGGKTTTTAACCATCTGAACGATTGTGGCCGAGGCGCCACTCAGTAAGTTGGATCGCTGAAGGGAAGTGAACGTGCCGGGAATCACCAAGTAACCCGCTAGGAGAATCCACTGTGAAACCGCTGCTAAAGTCTTGTGACTGAGTGGGATTCTGCGATCACATTCTTCGAGCATGATCATGTATCGGGTTCGAACCACGATTTGAGTATCAGCCCTGGGTGTCGACGCATGTGAGTGCAGGATTGGCGTCATGTTTGAGAGTGGTTAGCAGGGTTCTCTAACCAAGATGTGGACACCAATATATAGATAAAGCGTTCATTTCTGGTTTACTACTTGTCACACCAAACGGGAACGGTAACCCATAACACACACCAAAATCGTCCGCCCTTAAACTTCACAGACACGGTCTGTTCTTGGACACCGATTATTTCAAACTCACATGGCTTCTGAAACCAGCTTGTCGCTCCTATTCGAGCGGATGGGGTTAAAGACCATCGAACCCGAGCAATCAATTGCTGTTGCCTCTCAGCAAAACCTACAAAAAATCGCTCTTCAAATCGGCGCGCTGGAACAAAAGAACCAAGATTTGTTCACCAACAACCGCAGATTGTTCAAATCAATCCAAAACTACCACAAACAAAGACGGTCATGAAGATTTGAACATGACCGATGCGCCCTTCTACCGAATACAAGATTAGCTCTTCTTTCGATACTTACCGATTTCGATTTTCCGTGCGTCTTTGCAACCTTATCTTGCGACTGATTCCAACGTCTCCGAGAGATGTTCAGCAATCTGCCCGCAATGGTCATCTCAGTCACTTTCAGACTTGGTCGCAACCTCAGCAACTTCAATGGACATTCACCAGCAGTTACTGATAATTCTTTCCTGGCAATTACAGTTGTCCCTTGTTGACTATTACAATTTCTGGTTTGAATTCGATGCTAGATAACGCTATACATTTATTCCCACACTTTGAGTAATAAAAATTCCGTGTTTGATCCTTTGTAACTCAGATTGCCGATTCGTTGAGTTTTCTTCTAGACGGGTAGAACCTCAAAAATACGACCAAAAGCTACGCTTCCACTCCCACGGCTGGAACTCCAGCTCCAGCAGGTCCACCGATTGATGCTTTCGAGCCATTCTCCGAAAAACGTCACGAACACCCGCGTTTGCAGACACTAGATACTGTCAGCTATTCACTGCTTACATGGAGACCCGGTTGTACCTGTTATCAGCATATTGCCCACCTGCTTTTGCAGTTCTTCGCGCAGTTCCTCTCGCCAATCGACATTCCCTCCCCAGATTTTGATCAACTCGTGCTGACCAACGTCATGCGGATCTTGAGATGATCGTAGAGAAGGGTTGAATATGCGTACTCGAAAATGCTCACACCCTGTTAGCAAATCGCCGCACGACTTTGGGGTGACTCACATATCCGCTGTCCTCAGAGACAAGCTCTTGCAGCCAATCCTGTACGTCATCGTAATCCGCTACAGACAGTTTAGTACCAGATACCGAGCCACTTGTAGTCCTCAGACGCACCTTCCAAGTCCATCTGCCATATCAGGACAATTTTTTGAGTCCGTACAACTCCGCGCCGATAGCCCTCCAAGAGTTGTTTGATGTAAGGGATCTGAGCCCCAATACCAATTCCGGTGGCAACCATGAAGATATGACCATAGTCAGATATGGGTGTGCCAAGGTCTCGATCCGGCCCGTATGGACCGTCAATCCACACTCGATAACGAGTGCTAGGTAGCATCTTCAGCCTGTTGGTGAATCCTGAACGCGGTTTCACGAGCAGCGTGAATGATTCCATCTCCCCGGACTCATTGTTGTTCCACCACGTAATCACAAAAGGGTGCATTTGAAAGGCAGACAACAGTCCCGCACTAGGGATACTGAGATTGACCCTCTCTCCTGCTCGAACCGTCCATGTGCGAGCTGGAAACACGATGACCTCTATATTATTTCCCTGATGATTGATCAGACATTCTGCACGTCTCGACAATGCTAGATTGCGAACTGCGATCCGTAAGACCTGAATCACGGATGTAAGAGCATATACGGCAGCGGCACTGGCGATGCACCATGTGGATAATGTTGACTTATTGTGAATGTGCCTCCAAGTTGTAAATACGAGACCCAAAGCACAGACACGATGTAATTGCGTAAACAGCTCGTAGACGCGTGTCTTGAAGATGGATGATAACATGAGCGATGCGAAAATTATTGATGCCTATCAGTAATCATTTCAGTACCGCCCAGTAGAACATGATCAAGAACATACAGAAACCCCGTACACCACAGTGCTATCGCGGAAATTCACTGGAGACGACGCTACCTCATACACCACGTGGGCGAGGCCTTGAAGCAATGCCATTGTTCCCAACAATCGGTGGACGCCATGAAACAATTCAAGAGACAGTCCAAAAAGATGAGCTGCGACCTCATGACTGCACACCATTAGAGGAACGATGTTTGCAAGACAAAGCTTAGCTGCCCGGGAACTGGCTTCGGCGAGAGTTGAAACATGGATCACGTTACTTGCTACCGTGCCACCGAGGTATATCACCATAAGAACGATCCGGGACCAACTCCTGGGAAGAAATCTCGAAAGACGGCTGCGTGGTCGTGGAAGATTGAGACCGTGCACTACATGCTCAAGCCTCGGATACAGATAATGGAAGACGGTATGGGATAGGCGAAATGTAAGAAGAAAGATGGCAATGCACCCAGCAATCAATGAATATATCTCGCTAATGTCAAAGGTACCCAGAGGTGCCATTATTGAAGGATAAATACACAAATAAGCAAACAATCTCAGCAAAATCTCTTCCGTCAAAGTGAAACGGAAGTCTTTTAAGTAATATTGCACCAGGTGTCAGGTAGGCGGTTCAGGGACGACGATGTCCCAAAAGTTATTTTCTTCTGTGAGATCCTCCAAATCAGTATCGTCCGTAGAGCATCCCATATCCAAGTCATCTGCGGAGTCTTCCACATCGTATTCGGAGCCGATGAGATCTCTGCGAGGTACGGTGGTCGTGCGGCCGTAGGTCCGCTCGAGGTCCTCTATGTTGAGTCTTTCAATAGTGAATCCATCTCCCTACAATGATGTTAGTATCGTTAAGGCCAAGATCAAATGGAGGTATACCACTATTTCTTCTGCCGGCAGCTCGTAATTACCTGCAGTAACCACGGTAGCCTCTGTGCCGTTCACCATCAAGATGTGAAAGTCTACATGGCAGAAAGTGAAGAATTCCCAGAGTTTTTTGAGCAAGGTTCTCTTTCTCTTTTCATACTTGGTACGAATTCTGCGATCGTGACTGTGACGGACCATCGTGCGCAAAGAATGAACTGATTGTTTTGAAGGAACAGATGATGGAAGGAAGAGGGAGACAAGACAAAATATACGGTTTGAACTTAGCGCACGCAAACCCTTTTCCGTCTGTGTTCCGCAGTGAGGTTGGAATTTCGTCTTCGGCGCCGACCTCGAAATGGCAACCGACTGGAATCACATGCAAAACATGGACTTCGAACGGGGCGTCCATGATCAGCTTTCCCAAACGGGGAATCGAGTTGTTGCCGTTTGACCAACTTGATAGGGGTAGATGGAAATGAATTAATCCTCCATTGACCATGTCGACCAGATTTGATGTAGACTTGAACACACTGGGCGGGGTCGTGACAGCGCAACGAAACAGGCCAACAGAACCGATGACAGGACGGGCAGATATCTCTCTCAAAACGGATTGGTCCAAGACAGTGGACGTCGCTCACAAACTCCAGTGGATCCGGAACCAATTGCTGCAGTGCCGCCAGAAGTGGACCAGCTGGCCCCTTACACCGAATGGTGCCATGGCACCAAAACGGAACCTGGTGAAGATGAGGGACCGAGTCGAGTTCAAAAAAAAACCGCGCCGTAATCAAATCCACGGTTGCTTCCTTTGCCATACGTGCACTTCCAGGATAGCGTATGATTAAATCGCGATAATGGTCCATCATAGCAACATTATCCAGTGCGGCCGAATTTTCCTCAAGAGGGACATTCAGACGGCGGAAATTTCTGGCGATTGAGTCATCCAGCTGGCTCTTCATATCGCGCCATTTACTTTCTCCATCCAAAGACGTCATCCAGGCGTTGAAAGCGCGGCGAAGGAATCCGTCGACAATCGAATTTCGGAAATGAGGCAAGCCCTCATTGGTCGACGGGGGGTGGCTACCAGTGCCTAGAGATAGCAATCTCGCTGGCTCGCGGGACCTTGGCCAGATGGTTCGGCTTACGCGGCGAGCGATCCCCCCGGCAAAATTGTCTGTCAAACCTCCATCTTGAAAAGTACCCGCTGGAAGATCAACTGGAGTGAAAATGCTAGAATAGGTCAGCCAATTTTGCATCCCTTCACGGCGAGAACTTACAACGGCGCTGCAGCAGTCGCTCGAGCCCTATCTCTAGTCTCAGCATGACTTCATTGCATATTAGCCGAGAAGAACTCACGCGTGCTTTACTTGAAGCTCATGCTTGATATTTTCAGGTCGAATAAGTTGGTAGCCTAAACCGTTAGCGAGTGGATGTGTGGCAGCAGAAATGAGCCTACCGCAGTCCTCAGATGTGCCCTTGACGGCATTGAAATTGCCCATCAACACCGTCTCAGTTTTTGCCCCGATACTTGTTGCCACCACTCCAAACTTTGCTCCAGACTTGATGGATCCGGATGAATCGCAGTAGTGGCTATGAAGTAGAGTTTGGTTGCCATAGAGTTGTTGTAGGATATCATCAAAGACTGAACCGTCATAGCAGCTATCATGTCTCCACCATGCGTACCATTGGCGGGGGCGGCCCAGAATAAACGAAGGTAACCACGGAAAAGCGGGACGCCGGCGCTTGTCAAACAAACATCGGGCGAGGCGATTGAAGATCACTGCGCACTTTTGAATGGGTAACTTCAAAACTCGGAGGCCGAAATCCGTTAACCCACCGGAGCTTGTGCTCACGTCCAAATCGAACACGTCTTGAAGGGGACATTCGTCCAGATATTCCTGAATAAGAATCAGCCATTGAATAGGCATCACCCCCCGAACACCCCCTCCGTCAATGGCCAGGATACTGGGGTCCATGGTAGGAGGTAGAACATCGATAATCATCGAAGTCATATCGCAACAGAAAAAACATTGCTCCAACGTAAACTGGTATTCGGTATCGACCGAGACGCTTCCAAATTTTTGGGCGCAAAGATCACACAGCGCATGATCACATGGCGGGAAATGCTGTGCCACCTGAACCAAACAATACAGACATACGCGATTGGACTTTAATGCCGAGTATTGACCCTTTTGGACCGTCATCAAATATTTCCGTCGGTCCAGCGAAGTAGAAGTACCAAGGTGGGGAAGCTCAGCGGCCATTTCAGACTCAATCATGTTGACTAGATTCACTGGAATATGCCGTGGGAAAGGATTTGTGGAAAGAGTCGCAGGTCGATATAAAGTCTGGAACACTAGTCTTGGATCCATCACTAGTCTCAAAAAGTGAGTTTGTGCGATCGAGGAGAACAAAGAAAAAAACTCACACGGCATCTCTGGTGAGTAGTGATCCATCATCAGAGCGGAGGCGATGAAGCGAGCAGCATCCAAATCAGGAAGCTGAACGTCAATACACCTTTGATAAAAATCACTTATGCTATCTCCAATGTCTACTGGTATGCCCTGTGTGCGAGACGCACGAACAAAGTTGTACGCATGATTGTGGGTCGTCGCCAAGCACGCTATCGCCGATCGGAGAAAACCCTGCAGCTGCACCCCAGATAACTGTCCAATGACCTGCATGCGCAGCTGACGTACCTCTCGCGAACGGGTCGCCAACAGTTCTTTGAGATTGCCCTGAGTGCTTTCGCTCGGAAAAATGGTGACAGCGGAGAACGCTTCGGAACGCAGCGCGGAACCACCTGTAGCGTAGCACGTAGGGCAAGATCTGCCTGCTACAATGATTAGGTGGGGCCGAGCCTCGAGGGGCAAGCCATCAACTGCACAATGCTTTGTGAGCGCAGCAAGATCGGCCTCGGTTGGAAGATCATCGGCAAAAATACAAACGACATCGGCAAATAGAAACAGTACCCTAGAATACAGTCCGTAAATGACATCTGTTGGACTGCCTACATGGTATTCAAAATCGTAACGCCGGTCTCCCCTGCTGGGAGTTGAGACAGGTAAAACGGAAGTGTTCCATGGATCACCATCGGCGAAAAGAATGGGCGTATCACTAGTTGCAGTGGCTTCATCAATTCGTAATCGAATTGCACCCGAATTAGCTCGCGCCGAAGCGCTAGCTGAGAATAGATCGTGCAAGTGTTTATTCTTCTGCGCAGAGCCCAGAAAGGCCCATAACTGAGGATATTGCTTGTTTGGATTTGGCAACCCCTCCACTAGGTATTGGAGACAAGCGCTCTCGAGAACGGCATATCCACTTGCGCCGACAGTGGCAACGTCCAACCAGCGACCGCTTCGAATGCGGCGCATGTTGGTAATTTACGTACTGATTGACATGATAGTCGATGTTGGGAACAATTCTTTTATATTACTAGTCTTAGTTTAGTCCCAAGTTCGTATATGGTCTCTGCACTGGCACCGACATTGGAATAGAGGTTAACCTTGTTGAAACTTTACACACGAAATCCAAATGGAATTTATAAATCCGGCATTCACGTAATGATCCGTGTTTGCATTCAGCATCCAGACCGGTGTCAGAAAACGTATACAAAAAAATATCAACGGTTGCGGGACTCAAAACTTTCACCCTACCCTGCTCCGCCGAAGTCGCTGGTTGTTCTTTTGACGATTAGGCGCAGTTGTGTTTTCGTTCTCCCCTCGCATGTACTTCACGGCATTAACGACCCTGTCCAGGGTCCCTTTCATATCGTTCGCCCAACCCTGCAGACTTTCAATCTTTTCGGACAGCTGCGTATGCTGCAAATCTCTGTTCTTATCCTTCGCGTAGATCTCGGGAACTTTCGATTGTAGATTCTCCATATTCTTGGACATTTCGCCAAGTTTGACTTGTAAATCTCTTAGCGCGCGCTTGGATGGCAACTCCTTCATCCGCTTGCTCATATGAAGATTGCCCTTGCGATAGTTGCTAGTCATAAGTGAGCTGGTTTGTTCGTATATAAAGGACGGTTGGCTTACTCCAAGCTTCCTTCGAGATATCGGACACGATCCTCTAGAAGCTTTATCTCCGTGTCACTTTCATCAGATAGGTCTTCCTCTTGGATTTCGTTTGGATCCATCCCTCCTACCCGGGTCGGTGCGTTTCCAACCCATGGCGCACCTGTTGATGTTTGATGTACTTGATTTGGAAGGTCGGCACTGGATTCGTTCGTTACACCCAGTGGCATGTAATCGTTTTCAAAATCATATCCATTAAGAAGCTCATCTAATACGTTCGCCATCTTGTTTGAGAGTGGTTTGCAATTAGACTTAGGAGTGAGTGGGAAGATTCTATTTATGCTATTTAGATATCCTGGTAACAGATGCATGAGAAACCTCTCAAGGGGTCTACTGCTCACTTGTGATCTGATTGGACCGCGGGATTTATAGTAAGAGTCCGTAGACATTATGAAAAAGTTATATTCCACGCGGACCGTTCTGTGAGCCTGCGTACCTTTCCTCAAATGAACTTGGTCATGTTACATCCAATTTAAACGATTCAAATCGGTCACTTACTCGGAACGGGGCACAGTCCAGAATTAGTCAAAACCGATTCAGTCACAGCTGATTCGGAACAGTTTGATTGCGCCGGCCAAAACCGAAAACGGTTTGGTCTAGCAACATCCAAATTGAATCAGTCTCGTTGAGAACAGGACATTACACCAATTCGGATTGATCATCTCAATTGATCCAAATCTGTCTAGCCATAGTTGAACGAAATCCTCGAAGGTATACTGGTTTGGAATGACCAGCCGCAGTATTCAAAGCAATTCACTCATACTTGATTCATGATGTCAGTCGATACTGAACAGGCCACTATTTGAGCTCCTCATAAAGATCGAGCTGTAGCCTCCAAGTAGATGAGCAGAACCGTCAATCACCTCCAATTTCGTTATTATGGCCGTAAGTTTACCTCCATGTGGTGAAGCCTAACTAATACCTCCAAAGGACACAGAAGACCCGGCTTCTTCGGAAGAGACCAAGCATTCTCATGGGAATATCACTCGTCTGCTATCGCGTGCAAGCAAGGCTGAAGGAGAGCTCGCTTTGCTACGTCAACAATTGATAAAAGAGCAAACCGAGAGACAGAGACTAGAGCACCATCTAAACGGGTTGCAGAGAAAATACCACGCACTTCAGGAAGCAATGACAGTGGCTGAGTCCCAATACGCAGCACAAATCCGTGCAAACGATCTACTTACGCTACGCTTGCGATTTCGGATGAGACAACTTCGTAATGTTATGTGTGTATTGACGGACGAGTCATGGGTTGAAGAGGAGTTCGAGATTGCATCCCGTTAGATCCTTTTTGTATTCAATTTCCATGCGAGAAGTACGTGGTTCTTACGGTGATACTACTTGAAGAACTCGTTTTTTGATACTTCTTTCTGGAAGTGCTATTTGGGGGTATCCAGACAATCCGTTTCAAGGAAGGAGCCTGGCTTCCACACATCTGGCTCTGCTTCTTCTGATCTTGACGATGATGCTGTTTGTGGTTCGATCGAATATATAAAAACGCTATGATGACTAGTTGGCAATCTATCTTAGGAGGGGGGAATTGTTTATGTTTGCCTGTCTTGCACTTGGTACGATTATATCTCTTGCAGAGATGCTCATCAGAAGAATAGAATTGCCACGCATCCATCGGCATATTGTGCAGCTCTTTAGCCCACCAATTCGCCGACTAGCCAACGTTGCACATCGGCCAAAGAAAATTCCCTCAGAGTAAATGAAATCATGAGACATCAGCTTGACTGGTGGGGCTGACCTCTAGCGAATTTATCTGATCAACTATCGGGATACAGAATACGGCACCTAGGTAATGTCATTTTAGGCAATACTGGGTGTAACATGAGAGATCTTGTGGTACTAGGCTTATCACTTTTCAGACTGCTTTCCTATTTAAGGAAGTACACTTATAGGCCTTACTATCATACTACGCCCTTTCTTGGACTTTATTTTACCCATGATGGAGATGGCTTCAACTTCTCTAATATACTAGAGGGTCTAGTGCCATCGAGAACCATGGTACGCCAATTGGCTGGAACAAGTAATGCCTCTGTCACGATCCGATTGGTTCCTCTACCCACAACGCTAGAATGACAAATAGAACCAATTACCACCAATAAAGTCTGAACACCGTGAGAGTTGTAGTAAATTAATACATTGGTTGTTTCCGAGGGGGAAGAGTGTCGAAGAATGAGCCGGTACGTGGAATCGCGTCAATGAGCTACTCGATGTTGGTGAGAATGAGAACAGCAAAAGTATCTGTGACTAGACCTTACCTCGAAGAAGCCAATGTACCCATCCAACCATAGAAAAGAGTATCACACAACTCATTAGAGCCATGATGTAAAGGCTTCTCATGTTGGTGCCTGAATGCATTTTGACTTGGGGCTTGGTGGTTGTAAACAATGCGATTGAGCTCATGAATTGGGAGGGTTGTTCTTGAGAAAATAAGACAAAAAACGGAACTGGCCCGTAGACTATATATTCGAGATACAACATAGTGGCAATGCGTCGGGACCGGAACGGGTACACCTCGGTTTACACCGATTTCTCGGTCCACAAATCACTGTCCCGTTCAGAACTCGACTTGGAAAATCGAGGTACTATATAACTTGCAAAGCCCTTGATCAATGAAGGAGTTGGTGCTGGACGGATGTACACAAAGAGCAATGGATTCATACGAGGTACATAATCGCTCCTTCATTCCATATTTAAGCCTACTGACGATGCCGAAGCTCGCTATTTCCCTAGCAAACCACCTGACAAGCCTAAAGCAGCTGGACGATGGAAGTTTCCGTGACACCATTGACCAGGCTCAAATGATGCTTCCCGGGGAAATTCATATCTATCATTCAGAACGTGACATCTGCATCAGTCTAGGTGATGCTTCTACTCACAAGAGGGTGTCTATTGGGAGTCCCGCAAAAAGACATGGCCCGGGAAAGTCTATTTGGACATTAGATAGCTAAGATGGGTAAAACAGGGATAAAATATCCTACCGAGTCCCATCCTCGAGTGGAATCTGCGACTCAACGGTCGAGGTGCCAGATCCCAATAAGTAGGAGTCTTCTGACAATGTGATCTCATTGCCCGGCCTGCCTCCATTGAGCCGGCCAGGGAACCCGATTGAAAGTTTGCAATCATGAGTCAGGGTTGATACTCTTCTTACTGCCTTTATGAAGGCCATTCTTTCGTTCTATCTGGTGAAGTCGAAATTATCCAAATACACAATCTACCAGCTTGCGAGTTACCATTCACTCCTCAGCACATGTCCCATATACCACCATGTATCTACTTGCAATTTTCAAGATGTCAAATTTTCAGTTACTAGCAATAGTTTTTCCTATAATGTCTCTAAGATGCCTAGAAACCCACACAGCATATCCCACAATGTGTGATGCTTGCTCAATCATGCTTTGAAAGGTCTCGTTCAGCGCTTCTCAATGGTGCTCTGATCTTCAAATATCATATTGGACGTGCAAAGTCTCTACGTCTTGAAAGATATTCTTGAATACCCAAATAGCACAAAACCGCACCAGGGGTTGCACTACCATACGGCGAAGTTTGGTCATACGAAGCAGATCGTCTAGACTCAAGCCCTTTAAATATGTACCGTGCACGCTGGAGGCCGTGGTTTTGGTGAGACTCGAAGGATCCTATGTCATTTGGAACGTGCGTGCTTCTACAAATGTCTGAGTGCTAGAGAAATAGGTAGAGCGGCATCGAGAATGGTGCTTCCCGTCGCAACTTCAAAGAAAAGTGAAAGTACTCTTTTTCAATCGTAGAGATATTGTTAGTAATAGGTAGCAGAGGCGCGTAGGAGTGAATTCAGACTAGGGAGGTCCATCGCAGAAAGTTTGGAAACCGGATCTTGGAGGGAGCCCTTCAAGACTACAAGTCATATCGATTTGTTTTATACACTAACGTTATACATTATTTGGTGACAGGTGCTATGATCTATACTATCGACAAGCGAGCTTCTGGTTAGGAAAGCCTCGTACCCTGCAGATCAGCATCGCAAGAACTAATCGTATCTTGAAAAAACATCATTATCCATCCAACTCGGCCAGTCCACTACATCAAAGCTGTTCCAAATGTCTTCTTGTGTATAGGTAGACATGGCTTCGACGTAGCTTTCGAAGTCAGTAGGTGTACCTGGACAATCATCTGGCGTATCGGGCTCTTCGGAGAACTCCAGGGAGGGAGGATAAGGTGTTTCCAAGTCATCTTCCTGAAGTATACTTGGTAGAGCCATTGGATTCTCGTAGGAGCGGTGTGGAATCACGGCAACGTACAGATTGCCTTCCTTATAAGTGGCGTTAATGTTTGGAGGTAGCCATTGCCGTGTCTCAGCTATCGTCTTCTGCCGGCTGTTGGAGTCCAGCATCATTAACTGTTTCAGGATTTCGGCGAGATGCAGAGCGAGCTCGAGCAAAGTCAGTGCTAAAATCAACACATAATGGCCATCGAATTACCTGCGTAATCATTTGTTCCCTTTCTGCGTCAAGGTCCAACTATGAAGGCTTTAGCTATCTTCAAAAGATAACGAGAGACATAATCATACCATCGATAGGGCGCGAAGTCTATTGGTTGACATGTTAAAGCCGATGATAATGAATTCTCTAATTTGTTGATATATTTTCCACTATATATAACTTGCTGCGTCCGCTCGTAATCGGTGTCCCACTGTCTCGCACGTATAAAACAAGCTCAATGATTGGGAATTATACGGGGGACATTCAAAGAACAGGGCTGGATCGTTCCGAGTTGAAAACGACTTCGCGAATCCGAACAGGAAGAAGTTGATTCTAAATGAGAACTCCGAGTGATCTTGAACCGGGACAGCATTGCCCCACATCAGATCGCTCAAACGTTTTGATATCAGCAGGATCCGAGAATCGGATTCAGCAGTCTAAACCACAGTGTACCAGCTCGATTTCAGAGTCATGTCATCAGTGATTGTCGAAATGGCTTGTACACCACTCGATCTAGTTCTAGGGGACTTGAGAGTGAATATCCATCGTTTCCGTCTCAGGTCTCATTGGTATCGCAAATGAGCTAGATCGAGAAGAATCATTATGTACCGTTGTTCTATAATGATTCTTCTTGAAGAATTCGGGGGGAAAGAAACCGGACCCGTCCACAACCTTCTCAGTCAGAACTGGGTCTATAAATTGAGCGCCTGGCGCCTTTGATTGCCCAGATGGCCACGTCAAAATGAAATTGTTTCCTATCATTCTCATTCTGCTTGGCAATGCACTTGCATTCAATCTCGGGCCTTGTCCCTTGTTAGGTCCTCTCAACGCGTGTTTGCCACATCGGAAGTCTTCCTCCATCTCTACTACATTTTCTACGGCATCATCAACTACTTTGACAGAAGCTCCAGATAGTGCAAGCATCCCCTCGAGTAGTTCCACCTTGTCTCGATCTTCTTCGGTTAGCGAAAGCCCTGACCACCAACAGCCATCTGTCACTCCACGTTCCAGCTTGTCCACGCGTGTGATTGTCGTCACCAGTACCACCACTGTTTGGGAGTCAGCTTAGACGACCGATTGTACATACATTCCTTGCCTGTAATGTGCTATCCGTTACTTGCGTGACTGGCACTGCAATTTTCCGAGATGAAGAAGCTTGAAAGCACATCCCCATTGGCGTGGTCGCCAGGGCATCACGCCCGCAGTCATTTCGAAAAACACTGATTCACTGCAGAGGCAGAACCATTCCGGAAGAACTCCCGTGATTCAAACCGTACTGCGTGAGATGAGGCATCAACTTGGATACTTTAGTGACGAGCAGGAAATTATGGAAAAAGTCGTTTACATTGCAAATATAAATATAAGGAAAAGTTTTTGTGCCTAAGTTTTAATGTATACTCAGGCATTACCGTCTCTTGTACTTGTCATGGACAGTTTCAAATCCAGCCCGCTCTACCCTATAGAGGAGGTGACCCCTCTTGATCACCAGATTTTACGTGTTGGAGGCTCTACATCCACTCTGGATCAACTTCCTTCACGTCTTCAACAATCCAAAAGCCAAAGATCTCTGGGCCTTAGGGACGAATTGGAAGAGCTGGCGTACGAGAATAGCTATCTCAAGGCGGAGCTTGCATGGAATAAAGAGACGCGACAAGTGCTTATGCGTCTACACGGCAGGACCCTCGAAGCTGTATCCAGCTTGAGAGAAGCCTTGACCGAAACCACCTCCCAGCTGCGGCGTTGTGAGGAGAGATATTTAGAGCTCTGGGGAATTGCACCTGGATGTCAGAACCCCGAAGGGATGATCTAGAGTCGAAGTAGCCATTTCATGGACCAGCGCCTGGTTCTGTTTCTCCTTAATATTTTGGCAACCTTGGTTCTGTTCGTTGTCAGATCATCTCATGACGTACTGTCTCTCTACACTCAAGTATACTGTACACCTTTCAGTTACTAGCGTCGAATATGTCTTTGGCTTTGAAATCTAGGTCTTGTATTGGACTGACCACCGTCAATATTTGTTTGGATTACGGATCACATACCAAAAGAACGTCGTTTCCAGTACAGTGTTCGGCATCGTTTGCGCAAGTATTGATTCGTACGGTACCTTGACCGGATCCGTGACGATTTTCACGTTCAAGCAGTACAGATGACAGGAATAAAATCATAAAAAGAAAGAGTCTGGTTGAACACTCGATCAATGTATCACGGTTTTGTCTGATTGGTTTATTGTGATATAAAGAAGCCCTCATGCTATGTCTGAAATGCGAGTTGTTTGCAAGAGAGTCCACAGAATCAGATAGAAACCATGCTATCCACTAGAGCCTCATCCGATGCTCATCCCTGGCTAGACAATACCTTGTGGATAACTTCTGCAGTAGCCGGTTTTGTCTCGATCGCACTGGCGCTCTCGGTGCTTTTAGACCCTGAATTTGCCGAATCCGGTGTCTCCATCTTCCACGTATGTAGCTCTCTCAGTTCAAGTCAACTGTTGCTAATGAGCGAAGTTCAATTTCTCAGGTGTCCTCGCTACCCAGCTTCGCTATGAGCGAGGGCTGGAGCTACTGTCTATCCCGGAGGCTTCTTCTGATGACGTCCCGCCGATAATCGCCACCGCTGTGGAAGGTGCTACGTCTGATATTCAAGCTGCACAGACTGTTATCAGCTCCGCTCTACAGGCGGTCGCAACAGATGCTACGACAGCCGTACAGTCAGGCCTGAGTACGGCGATACCGCAGAATATGTCTATCGGACTCCGCAAAGTCTGTTTCGGGTGGCAAAACAACTCGACCCGAGACTGTCGCGGTCTACCTTTCAATATCTCGTCCGTGGTGCCCAGCACTTTGTCAGGAATTCTGAGTGTTCCCATACGACAGCTTCAACAGATCGAGAATAGAGTGGTATCTGCAATCCTAGAAACAGTCCGGGGCGCGCTTATTGCAGGAATCATTCTGCTCCTCTTGTTCTTTCTCTTACTCCTCTTCTGGGAGTTTCCGAACAACATGTGGCGGCGGGCTTTGATGACTCCCTTAGGATTCATATGCTTGGTGGTTCCATCCTTGATCTCAACAGCAGTATTTTTTACGGTACAATCTGATATCCGGCACACGATTGACGATGGATCCTTGATATCCGTGCAGGATGGTGGTGCTAGCAACCTCATCTTGGTTGGGTTCATTTTCTCGATCCTGATGTTTGGCGCGACAGTAGGCATCACCTTAGTCTAAATTCAATGTCGCACTTGTTGGAACCCTTTTTTCAACTTTTAGCTGGTTTCACTGCTGTCACGGGGGAATGGATGACGTTTCAATGTATTACTCTTGCAGGCTGAGGTATGGATCGCCAAGCTAATCCATACCAGGTGTGGAAACCCAGCCTGTTCTAGCATCCTGGGATGCTCAAATCAAGGGGTGCCTGTGCTGATTCTTGCCTACTCCGTGCTCGTTCACGGCTTATCAGACTCTTGATTATTTACAGACAACTCATATCCATATGTTTACGTGGAGACTAGCTTAATCTAAGTTTTCTGCAATACAAAAGGGAGCTGGTTGTCATTCCTGCTATCAACGCAATCTAAACCATCTCACTGTCACCAGAAGAGAGTACAGATCAGAAGATCAAGATGCTGGATGATATGTCTGCATAAAGCAATAGCAGTCCCTTATCAGTTCAATCTAAGAGTGTCCAGGGCAACTGCAACGTCTTACCGATGAAGGAGCTGGTGCTTTTCCGATAATGCGGCGAGTTCGCACGCAAACTTAGTCGGGGAGAATTTGCGTTGCTCAACGTCGTATACTATCCAACAATCAAACTAGAAACTACTAGTCAGATTTGTGAATCAAGAGATGGTGTCACTAGTAAAGATTGAAAGACATACCTTGGCAATCCGCATCCCCAACCGCACACATCGTTGGGTCCGTTCGCCATTCTCTGATTGATGTCCAATCGGTCGCTTGCCACCTTCACGTGCCTTAGAGAAGAAGCCTGGAGGATAGTAGAGTCTAGCCCAGGTAATGCCATTGATCACGAGGTCCTCTGGCAGTTCTTGCAGAAATTCTAGGTTCTGTACAGGAAATTCTGTGTCTCCAATCTTCAACAAATCAGTGTCTGACGAAACCAGCGTCGTAAGATACGTAGCCAGCCGTTCCCAAGGCACATCTGCTTGAATACGGGACATGCTTTCTGGAACCATTGCAAGACACCACAAGAGAACCAGGGAGATATGTACACTTGGCATCGTATTTGGGTCATCGAGACGGCCAAGGATCATGGATAGAGTGGTAAACGCGAGGTCACAGGCCAGAGAGCCTACTTCACCACTGCTACCGATACTACCATCTTTAATAACCCGAAGGTCGATGCCAGGTTGTTGGCAACTAGGCTTTTGCCAGCTCATATATGCTTTCTTAAGTATCGCTGCTTTTGTCCCCTGTGTAAGTCTAGCCCGATTGAACGAAGCTAGAATAGCTGCGTCGTTGGAACCATAGTCAAATAGAGCAGCATAATTAGAGGCTGTAATATATACCCCCTGTTCTCGAAATAAAGGACCAACTTCACTTGCGTACTGATCAAGCTGAGATAAGAACTCGTTAGCTAGGCTTAAAAACGTAGAGACATTCTGTCTCTTGAATAATACACCATGCGCTTTGACAAAACTAATCAAGACCTTAGTGTTGTGTTTTGGATAATTCGTCACAGCATGAACAGGGTCTAGAAGTTGCTCAAAAAAGTATAAAATAGTACCACGCGCATTGGTAAAAGGCTGCACACTAATCAAAGATTTAGAATAATAGAATAATTGTTGCAGCACATTTGGCCAGGCGAGTACTGCCAGATGATGCGGGATCCGGCCGATATCTGGATTCAGGTCAGCGGCCTTGGTATACCAGTACCGAGCCACTCTTGTGTAGATTTCTCTCATGTCCGCCTTTTCAATCCCCATCTTGTAGCGTGCTAAATCTCCCAGTAACTCAATCCACGTCTCCTCGAATTGTGGGACACTCTCCAACAAGAGCGTCATGATCGCATAAGCCATATATAAAAAGGCCAATAGATAGTTACGTGATAAGGGCAACTCCTTTCGCAGCAGGTCCAAGAATGGTTGTATGCCGTGTCTCCACATCCTCACTGGCATTGAGTAGGCTTTAGCTAATCCCTTCTGTGCGTCGCTTGCTGCGGGATGATTTGAAACGAGGAAGAAGTCAACAAATTTGTATAAAACCATCCTAAATAGCGCAGCGAGGACTTGCAATTGTAGTGGCGTAAACTTGTCGGGGTTTTCATTTTGTTGCTTGACAATTTCGATACATTTTCTCTCAACCACGAACAACGCATCGTAGATCGCCGTAAGTTCATGGTCCAGTTGTTCCTTGGTTATTGGAGGTGTATTGGGCTGCAAACATATGCCCCCACTGGCCGGCTCGAAAAGCTGAGCAACAGATGAAAGATTCGGCATCTGTTGAAGGGATAGGGCCACCGTTCTACTGCGGGTTTCAGTCATGGTCTGGTCGAGAGCCAGAAGAACAGCGGATTCGGGATTTGGAATCTGTTGAAGGGAGAGAACCACAGGATTACTGCGAGATGCAGGCGCTTTTTCGTCTTCGGCTTTAGTGGTCATGACCTGGTCAAAAGCCTGAAGAACAACGGATTCGGGATTTGGAATCTGTTGAAGGGAGGGAACCACAGTGTTACTGCAAGGCGCAGACTCTTTTGCATCTTCGCGTTTACTGCTCATAGTTGCCCAAGTATGATAGATACGCCAGTCAAAGCTGTAGTTCCTCTGGAAGGATTTGTCCACAAACAAGTCACGGAAGATCTTGCGCAGGTAGGAGTAATCCGGCTTGTCGTGGAATTTGAGAGACCGGACATGTGTGAAATACTCCCCGAATGCGCTAGGCAAGCGATGACAAAGAACCTCGATATTTGCTTTCTTTTCTCCAATATCGCGATACATCTTGTCCTTTTTTTTGCACCTCGTCCTTTGCCAAGGAAGAGAACCACGCATCAGTCGAAGGAGCACGAAGCCCAGAGATTCCATATCGTCACGACGAGCATGTCCTTTTCCATCGTGGACATGAAGACTCGCATAATAAACGGTCCCTACCAACGCCTTCCCTTCGGATTCTGCGATGTGAGCACCAGACTTGGGGTCACAGTACCGCTTGGCCAAACCCAAGTTAGTAAGATAGACCTGCGGATCATGTATTCCACTGCCAACGAATATGCTCTCGGGTCTGATGTCACGGTGGATATAGCGTTCGGAGTGGAAGGATTCGATGAGAGGAATGAGTTGATCCGCAAGTGATAACACAGTCCTCAGAGTGAATGTGCCGTCGCATTGCTGGAGTAGCTCCTCCAAATTCGGCCCGAGGTGGTTCATGACCATGACACGGTGATTATCGTCGGTACCGAACCAACGTACGAAGGGGATGCCAACAATATGGGCGAGACGATTGTGAACATTCGCTTCGTGTTCGAGCTGGGGGTGTGCTGCGTCGACACGCTCAAGCTTGATGGAAACGGTTTCTCTGGTTTCGACGTGAGTACCTTTTGCGTGATTAATATCCCACAATTCGATATGTGTTCAGGTTATCCTTACCTTGGTAGAGAGTACCAGCATCCAGGTCAATAGCGGTCATTTCGAATTACTAGGTTGTTTGAAGACCTGATGAGAAGTCACACATTCATGCCTGAATCGGCTGAACAATCAAGGTGTACGTGATAGAATGGAGCACAAGAGGTGCGGGAGAGCTCCGTTTATGGACAGGTATCAGCCTTTCTATCTTTTCTCGGCCCGCATCTTACTCCCAGCCGTGTTTTGATTGCTAGGCAAAACACCGCCGATGTAATTTCAGATCGTACAATGATTACAAGTGGGTCCTGTGCCCAGGCAATATTTGACCATGTATGGTGTGGGTCACGCTGGGTGAAGTCACCCTTAGCTCGATGCAAGTCCAGCGTATGCTCTCTTAGGATGCTTTCAAACAGAGTAGATTTGGGTCTAGACAAATGGCACGGTGCCATGGGTGTCCGAGGTTCTTCTCTAGCTCTTTCGAATCTGATAGAACAAGCCCGTGCGTAGAGTGTGCCACGAGTCTGCAATCATCGCGATGAGGAGTACTACGTATGCGATTTCTCATCAGTGTTGTATTATGCGATGATAGCCGAATATACAAGGCGTGGTGCTTTGTTCTTTATGACCTGAGTATTTCGAGCCCTCCGCTGTCCTAGCACTGGTTCAATTCCACTTTTATTCCTTCTTGGTGAAATTGTGAAAGCAACGCTCACAGCCTTCAGTGGTTGCCAAGTATTGAAAATTTCGTGAGCCGGTCGCGAACTACCGTTTTATATTGATACAAGAACACCTAGTTACCCTGGAACCTATGCGGTTTGTGGTACGATTTCCTCTGTTCTGTGTGACTTTTGGCACTGTATGAAATAATTTCAATCATTACTCAGGATTTACCGCAGCCTAATGAGAGTCCAACCGCATTCGACCCGATCATGCTTTTTCCTACCTGATTCTAGAATTTATTCACTACGAGGTGGATTTCTTGGTGAATCAGCGCTTGGCTAAGACTGCAATCGGCATCGGATATGCTTTCACGGGTCTAGGGATGAACCACTCACGTGTAGAGACAGTGTATTGATCTAATGGGAGCAATTGGCGACCTATGAAGCGCTGGCTTCTGCAGGTAGACGCCTCCGCTTTGAAAATTGACGTTTATGTACAAGGCGGTAATGGCGCCCCCTGCTCGAGCTCTTTAGACAGTAAATCAGCAATCATGTGACTTGGCGAGATTGAAAGGTGGATGCTCACATCGGAAAAGGACCTGCCGCATTCCTCACACACATAAGGCTTTTCACCTGTATGAGTCCTGGAGTGCTTTCCAAGAGCCATTTTCTGGATGAAGCTCTTGTTGCAACCAGTCACCCTGCAGTGATACGGACGCTTCTTTGTGTGGATAAGAATGTGTCTTATCAGATGCTCCTGGCGTTGAAACAGCTGGTCAATGTTAAAATGAAATTCCTTCGACGAAAAGGATTGAGCATGGGCTGTATCTACCTTGATGCAGTTCTCCCACGGACACTGGTAGGGTATTCCATCACCTGTATTAGCGCAATTTGTACCAAAACCGGGTGAACCAAGGACTAAGACGTGCTTTTCACGTGAAGAAGGAACAAAAGCGGCATTGGAACCGGTCTGAGGGCTCGAAACTGAAGGACTGGAAGTAGAGTCAGCCGTAGGAGATTTTGATAAAGGTTCCGGACCACTGGAAGGATTTCGAATCCGGCACTTTTGAAGAAGTTCCAACCCTCGTAATAGTGTAGCAAATGATCTCAATGGTTCTACAGGCTTGGCCTGGTATCTAACAGCAAGTATTGCTCTGAATCCATGTGACTGGACTTGACTTTGAAACATCGCTTCAATCTGAGATACAGCTGATCCCAAAGAGCGGTCGAATTCAATTGGTGACCACTGTATCCTCTTTTGAATGATTTCCAGATCATACGCGAGCTCTGATGGCAGATCCTGGAAAGAGGTGATACTCAGCAATTGATGAAGTATTTTGAAACTTGTTGGAGTCATTTGACATGTGTGAAAGGCGTGAATGAGAAGAATGAGATTTCCTTCAACACCGGCTGACAAAAACCATGGCGGGCACAGAGCAGCTAATGCATATAGTGACAGGAGCCATTGCGTTGGTGAAAATCTCTTAGTAGTTTTGAGAATAAGCAAAATATGTTGAACATAGATGGTGACCCATGGAGAAGCAAAACACTCTCCAAATTGGGCAAGATCCGTTGGAATTGGTGGGAGATGTAGAAACCAAGTAGTATGCTTTCTAGTCCTAAAATGATCGTAAGACATGAAACTATCACGAAGAGCAGAGATTCTGTAACTTACCATTGCAACACCCAACGTGCAGCCTCTAGATGGTGTGGAGGTAATGTGCGGCTCATTTCGAAAGTCCTGTCGGTATTGCTAAGTGATCTAGGAATAGTCTCATTGTTAGGAACAGGATCGGCCATAAGACTGTGAAGTATGATACAAAATCTCTCAAACCTCTCCAAGGACAAAGCCCTTGTCGAAAGTTCAAAATCCATAATATGAAGATTGCCGATCATAGGGTGCCATGGTGTCTTTTCTAATAGTTGCTGCGTCAATATACGCTTCGTCATCAACAGCGACAAGGTAGGATTTAAGCCGTTGATGCGACATCCGAGTATGGATATCTGAATGTCAAGAGGATCCAGGATGTCTTTATATGACTGTTTTTCCGATAAGAGCAGACGGAGTAGTTGAAACATCGTTGCGTAAGTTGCTTGGTCCAAGCTACCGTTCTGGACCGCCTCCAGCCACAGCTGTAAATCCTGCGATGTCTCTGGTATAACCCTCAGGGCCCCTGGAATATAGATTGGGCATAGTGCTGCAAGACCGCACAGAAACAATATATTGTATCTTTGGTTCTGATGATCGATAACGTGCTGAAGCAAGTATTGTCGAATCTCAGAAGCTGTCGGGGACAATATGAATTGTTCGTAATATGCGACGCTCACCAAGGGAAATATTCCATCATGGCGCTTTCGACACCTGTATTGATGTTAGAAAGAAGAATCAAATTGCTCAATCATATGTACTCAGTGAATATATCGTGTGCTGCAATAATTGCTTCCATTGATCCGGATGGCTGATGGACAATATAGTTGCTTTTCTCAGCTTTTTGTCGTCGTACCGGACAGATTCATGCTTGCGGAGCGGGGAGAGAGAGCCTCGTTAAATATTCACGGCCGACCATCTCCACGGTCCCCGCAGCAGTAGAACCAGACCTTCACTGCAACGAAATTTTCAGCTTGCATGATGCATATACGTAAAGCTCGGCTAGTTCACAACCGCGCATGACTAGTATAAGGGATAGTGAGTAAGAAGCAAAATGGAAAACATCAAATTGGTTCACGTTGCAGAGCACTCTTCCACTGAGTTCTGAAATTAAGTAGCTCCTTTGCTTTTAGTTGAAAGTCTGTCGCTATAAAATTATTGCCAGGTTTGCCGGGAATGAGCCGCTATCAATCATTCTACTATCAATTGCTTTTCGCATTGAATCTATATTCACGGCTACGCCATCGTTCAGATCGTCATACCGACAAGAAAAGTGAGTCATCACGATATCGTGATCTACATAGCATCATCTTTTTCCAAGCCTTTCCTCTTACACCAGCATCGTATTGTGTCATTCAGAGCCCCAATCATAGGGGCTAATTCCATAAGATGTTTGTCGATCAAGTCAATGCACTGTCCAATGGCTTTCCAGTTCAAAAATTAGCTGCATATTAGAGCTTCGGCGACAAAGAGATGAAGATCTTACCATCAAGAATTTCCTCTTCCCACATTCCTCTTTCGTAGTCCACCAACCCATGTGGTGCCAACCAGTCACAGAATCTTATCAACTCTAAGCCCAGATCCTCCAACGACCACGCATCTAACAATCGAGTAGATCCTGGCTGCAGTATTTTGCTGCAAATGGTTGCATTGACTGAGTCCTTCTGCTTTTGGAGCAATGAAAGCCAACAGTAATTGAAGGTCTTCCAAAGGGGTAGATGCACTTTAAGTGTCAATTCGTTATCTCGAAAGAGACCTGTAATACCCCAGATATCGTGAGTTTGGGAATATGGACCGTGAAGGATAATATCAATCTGCTGACCTAGATCTTTGGCATGTGTTTCCAGCCAGTCAATCAAATTGAGCAGTGCAATACATGCTTTGTCCAAGCGGGCAGCAGCTATGTCGTAAAATGCTTCGCGCATTGACTCGTTCCATTGATTATACCGAGTGTCCCAGTATGCAGCGTTCATACCGCGAAATGCCTCAAGCAATCGTATGTCCACCGCAATATAAGCGCTTTCATTGAAATACTCCGTTTGGTATTGGATGCTGTGCAGATCATTGGCAACGGGGATGTGAGAATACGGTGCAATGGTAGCTCCACGCTGATTGGCATTCTGAAGCATATATGTGTCATTCTGAGAACTTTGTGCGAAGGGCTTCATGTTCAAGATTCATGGTCTAATCATGATGAGATTGTCGAGAGGCAAGTCAGGCTCACAGTACTCTACTGAGATATGGCGTCCATTTTATAGTCGTAGCCAAAAATCAATCAAACCGCACATACAATTTTCTACACCAATAAGATCACGTCTATGGACTGTGGATGATCCACAATCTCGCAGTGCAAAAATTGTTACTCTACCAAACAATCCCTGACCAATCCAAAGCTACACGATACGGAGCCGGCCTGTCTGGCCTATCTCTCGCTGTTTTAGTCTCTTCCTCTGTGTTTGGATAAAGTCGTCGTAATACAAGGTCAGTGGGCTTGTCACTTGATTGGGCGTCTTATGAAGTCACCAAACCTAACGCTAAAGAACAAGGAAGAAGGATCACCGGCCACTGAGTAGGGAATCAATGCGTCATGCCAACTCTATTGTACGCACTGTCGAGAACACAGCCAACAGGCCGACCACTCATACGGCACGGTCATACTTAAACAGCCACAATTGCAGCATTAAATAGATTAGCTAGATACTCGTTCGCGTCCAATTGACATAATTCATGTCCAATCAGAGTTTTTAAATGCTACAACCAACGCGAGAGGAATCAGCTGGAAGTAAATGTGGTTCGTTCTTTGTTGTGCTCCCCGCGCATCGCTACTCCAGTGGTTAAGCAGGCATTAACAATGGAAAGAATACCGGTAAGTCGGGGAGAACCTTGAACTATAACATGTACAGCACTCCTCGAGAGATAGTCCAATGATTCAACTAGCTCAGCCCTTTAGTCTGCCACTTTTTACAATGTGTTTGGTAATCCGAGGAACTGAGACATGTAATCGTCAGAACACATGTAACCGTGTGCACTTGAAGGTAGAAAACAATATGACCATGGGTCCGCCAATAGAGGTGCATGGTGAAAAGAACAGATTAGCTGTCTGTGACGATCAAGGGACGGCCATACATCCCATGCACAATACGAACGTAACGATCGCGTATCTTGATCCGGCATGACAACTGATGTGGGCAAGGATTGGAACCCCGGTGCTGGCTCCAAGTCTTTCTGATCTCGCATGGTACGTGATTCGTGCCTCGGTAGTTGTTTTTTGGTGCGTGCCGGATCGAAATCCTGTAGACGGAGAATTTCCCACAATCTGCTGAATTGCTTTCGATGTTTTTTCTTGGGTTTCAGCACCTCAAAGGCAGTCTTTAGCTCCTTGATTGTGACTTCGCATGGCGTCTCCAGTAATATACGAATCAGTAGCTTCCGTTGTTCTACGAGATATTAGCCTGCATCACCTTCGGGTCGATATCTTCTTACCCGAGTTCTCGAGACCGTCGACATCACACAGCCACCATTCGTCCCCATGCAATGAAACCTTGTTTTTGAGAAGTGCGACATAACTTTCAACCAAGCGATGACAGAACACTGGATCCGGGTTCACGAGATATTTTTGATAAAATGACATGGGTGGTCCTGCAGGACGTAGCCGCCGAAAACGCCGGTTCGCCATGATCAAAAAACAAATATGGGTGCAGGCGGTGCATGATCCTGCAGGTGTTTCGACGATTATTTATGATATCGTATTATGGTGTATCCACCAGCACGCCAACACTGAGGTTACATAGTGGTAACGCCACTGAAAATTACTATTTGAAGCTGCTCTAATCGAAGACGGGATGGTCGAAACAATACGGTGCTATACGTTTCAATGATCTAATCTGGAAATGACAGTACGTGACAGTAAATAGGGGAAACCTTCACTTTTCCCACTCAGCTGACCGACGAGCGTCTCTCAGTTCCAGAACTCTTATTATGTTGTAAACGTTCTGGAGTTCAAGGCTCAAGTCTTCGCTATCGATTTCCAGAAATTTGCACTCTCGCTCAGGCGACATATCACATCAGACCATGTACCTTTCGGATGACTATGGATGTTAGTAATTCTGCACATGCTGCTTTTGAATAACAGACATCCTTCTCTGGGACAATGACCTCGGATATTTATGATTAACTCTATTCATTTAGTCGTGACCAGCCACGATGCTAAAGTAGTTTTACGGTCGATTCATGATTATTCCCATCGATTCAAAGTTGTCCAGATAGTAGTTATTCCTAGACCTGCGGGACGCAGCGGCCGTAATCGCCGTTCCTCCATCAGCTAGAGATAGATATTATGCACGATGAGAATGCGGTTCGGCGGGTACTTTTACAGAGATTTGTTGAAGTGGATATACCCATTAATCTCATGTGCATATCGTGCATCATCCAGAAGCTAGGGTACGCTGGGTTGCATGGTAGTACGCCACCTTTTAGCACTACCTGACGGCTTAAACCTGATCGGACGACTAAAATATACGGGCCTGACGAGGAGACTAGACACTGAGTAGCTCATGAATTCTCAAGGCCTTAGTGTTGTAAGGAGAACAAAATGATTGCCTAGATATATACAAATGATTATATAGTGCCAGTAACGGAACTTTCCCAGTCGTCCTCTTCGCGAGCCTTACTTAAAGCCGTTTTGAGCTTCTGAATTTCGACGTTGCGAAGCCCTATTTCTTCGTCGCGAAGCCCTATTTCCCTTTGGAGAAGTCATGTTTCCCTTTGGAATACCTGTACCAATTGTTGGATTGTATTGTGCTGATCCCCGGAGTGATTGCACAGTGTGCTTATTAAATCACTTATTATATCACTATGATTGTCAGTAGCTCCAACGTCAGCTATGGCGGGCAACCTACATCGGTTGAAGTGGTGATCGACTTTCCTGAGGAGCTATAACACCAGGCCTCAGTCGCCTATTATGTCCTTCATCTGCCGAACTTGCAGGTCGCTTCCGCGTTCCGGGCAGTGTGTGACCTTTTATTAATGTCAGTTATATGTCATGTACGAAAGAGGTATATGCTACCCTCGTTCTCTTCATTTGAATGATCCTCCATGATCTCAAAGTTGCTGCGAGATTCATCCATTATGTCAAGGACAGATTTCGAAGCTATAGTATCCTACAATTCGAATGACATACACCTTCTTATAAAGGTGGCAGCTACTACGGGCTGGGTATCTTTGTGCCCAGCCCTGGCCCATCAGATCAAGTCAGTGATAGTCCCAAATTCCAGACAGTCTAGTGGAAATGAGGGTATTAGTTTCTCCTTTGATACTAGCCAATCGATGAGGATATTGAATAGTTGGCCAAGGTGGCTTCTATATTTACGAACCAATTATAGATCGATTATCGACTTGATTCAGAGACCGCGGCGCCTGTCGAAAATAATACTTCGAATGAGGTTTGTCTATTTGCCACAGTCTTGTTTAACGAGAAGACCACCCCATGAGGCACCAGTCAGTTTGTGTAGGCTGATCTTCTTTCTTGTTAAGGATTTCTGCTCCTTTCGGCGATGATCTATCTCGAAGCTCTTGTTTCATTGTCTCCACTTCAGGGTAGCTCTGTGGATTTACGATTTTCTAGTAGGGTCTGATCCCACTGATCCATTGACCAGTGACTGTGCAGTACCAAATTAGTTCTGACTCGGAATGTTGGCAGGAAAGCGAGGGTCTCACTGTCAAGTGTTTCCTCTTCCCACATTCCTCTTCTGTAGACTACTAAGCCCCGCGGTTCATCCAGTAACAAAATGTAATAAAAAGTATCCACTAACTATATCCATTGTTCTAGCTATACACTAGTGGCTGTCTGGATGATTGGCGCTTGGGTTTTGGAATACTATGAAACTGTATTTCATATACGTTGTAGTGTATTTCCGCATTGTGCTAGTAACATAATACTGAAGTTTCAAAGCTTAACATACACCTAATAAATTCGTTGTAAAATTGTGGGCGGATTCGAGAGAACCCGGTTATGTCTTCACGTGGCGTTTCTCACATCTACTATGTCCAAAAGTTTTGTTCCCGTCTCAAACGCTGGCCGGTCCAAGGCCACATGGAAAAGTCTCAATTTTCAGATGTCTAGAAGAACTTGATATTATCTCCCAAAGTTTAATCAATAACGATGTTGCTCTAAAGTTCAAATTAAAATATTCGCGTGCAATATCGGGCTGTAGCTGTTGCTCTAAGCTGCCCCCGTTCCCAGTCCCAAATCAATGATACTAACTCAAGGCACTAACTAAATTTACACCATCACGCGGGTACCCTAGACCATGTCAGGTAGGGAGTAAGAAACCAGCCATGTCCAAGCATTCAACCACACATAAAATAGAATCTTTAGACCGTGATCTTCTTGAAGAGGCTTTTGTGCGCAAACTCTGTATCTATAGATCATTAGCCGCCGTTCCAAGGATTGATTAATGACCACTTACAGTATCAGACGGTCGCCCTCTTTAAGCTGMCCTGCCGCAAGACAAGCTTTCAAGCTCGCCTCATTCTTCAGTGACTGGGTAGCATCTGGAGCTACTAAGAGTCCCTTTGCATAGGCGTTGAGACTACGCCGAACGAGATCCATGTTCTGGAAGACGTCAACAGATATCTTCTCCTGAATGATATCTCGGAACCCTACACTCTGCAACTGTCTCGAATAGAGTGGTGCCATGTTCAGTGGTGTACCTCGATCTTCAGCCGCGCGTTGAAGATCAGTCATCAGGGAGGACAGGTATGTGGTCTCCCGCTCTTCTCCGTATTCTATCGTGAAACCGTAATCCAGCAATTCGACATAACCTCCCCGTTTGAGCATGCGGTATACGTTCCCCAACAACTCGTCCCACCTTCGAATACATCTAGCGAACTGATCAGTCATGAATTCAACTATGTATATCAATCTAATCTCACCCATCCATGTGACTGATATGAACCAAATCAAATTGGTGGTTATCGTAGTTCAAACCATCATGAAGATCACCTAACTGCCAGGCGAGGTTCGATGGACCCCATTCCGGTTGAATGTTAGAGATATCAAATCCAATGACGGATGCTGAGGGATGAGCACTGACATGGTTAGTCGAAAAGAACCCCCTTCGCCCCAAGAAACTTACTATGCAATTTCTATAGCCCATCCTCCAGTCCCGGTGCCTATATCTAAAATTTGGCGGAATTTGTTAAGCTTGGACCGATGAAGTGGTCCTAGTAACACTCTTTCCCTATATTTACTGTTAAAAGGTCTCTTGAAAGATCAAAAGAACTATTTACCTCTCCCACATCTAATCATTAGCTGGATAAGACATCTTCACAAGTGAGGGGTAACATACATCGTCGAGACGATCTGGTTCATTCGGATCACCTGTCAAGCTATTTCAATTAGCTGGAGTCGTGTGTAAATGTAATCTGTACTGACAAATACTAACTTCAGTTAGCTAAGTTACATCTCTTGGGGCGTGAACTCATACATCGGCGGTTCTGCACATTTCTGCCGGATCATCAGGGTCTGCGGACACGGTCGAGGCCGTCTCATCTATCGAGTACATCTCCTCGGCGTCGCCTGATAACGGATCTGAGTGCAACATGGCGGTGAGCAGGGCTGAGATTGGAATAATGCTGCTGTACTAGGCTGCAATGCTGCATGCTGGGTATTTATATCCGCCAATGTATAATATACACTGTGGAGAATGCTCACCTGCATACCTCTCGCCAATCACTCGAGTCCACTCTTCCACCATGGATTGCCAAATAGATACAAGGCTGATTCGGGTYTATTTTTTTTTTTGTATTAATATCTATTCGAGCCAATTGGGTCTGCCAACAGATCTTCTGAACGGTGAGATTCTCCGTTCTTGGATATTACTCCTAGAACAAGCAATCGCCATGACTTTAGCGGCACTCTACTCAACCAGCGTATTGAGTACTTGTCAATTTCGGAATTCTCTATCTTTCAAAGGCCCGCTAGGGATCTGTCATCAGTGAAATAACGGGACATACGTTCACTATCTGCGTGCAGCCATAGTCTAAGGGCTCCTGACCCTCCACTCACTGAACAGCGCTAAGCACCAGATTTCGCACGGAGGAAATAAGAGATATGGATGGATATCACCGAGGCATTCCTGTGCAACACCATTCAGGAAAGTGGTTTTAGTGAGCATTTCGAGTTAGTTTAGTGACGGGAGGTTCCCACATTCTAGAGGCGAAGCAATTCTCCGTCCACTCCAAGTGGCATAGTCCTTGCCTTTACCAATCGCTTCCGCAGAGCTTTCCACGCCGGCACGATGTCCTCTTCTGGAAAATGCTCTGGACTTGAACAACATTTCCCAACAATGCAATCTTATCACGACCAATCGGATTTTCAAGAAAATCTTCGGATCGCGTACCTAGTTTGGTAATTACTCTGCACTCTCGTGGCGCACTATCTAATAGTACTATTGAGTATTTGTCAGAGTGGAGAATTCTGACTGTTTCCAAAACGCTGCGAAAGGGAAGATTTTGACTAGTTAACATAACTGTCGCGTCTATACTATGAAGTGGGACCGCATGTTGAACTTGTGGCCCCATTAAAATGAACCAATTACATGTTGCATCCAAATCCTCGATTGCTAGCGGTCAAAGTGGCACCACATGTTCAACATCCGGTGTCCACTCCCCTCGACGACACCTCATTCTCAGTTGCTATTGCGGTCGCACACAACGGTACCCGTCATGGAAGAAAACATCAATCATGCCTGCGACTTTCTGTGCAACCTCAGTGCCGATGAAGTCTCTCAATATGGAGCGATTTTCGACCGGCTCCTGATGCAGATCGGTCCTCTACGAGGCTGGACCCTTTCCAATCCCTCTATTGGCCCTCTACGAGACGAGACCCTTTCCAATCCCTCTATTGGCCCTCTACGAGACGAGACCCT
>NW_024468051.1:902202-926587 GCF_001896365.1 Talaromyces amestolkiae
GACGAGACCCTTTCCAATCCCTCTATTGGCCCTCTACGAGACGAGACCCTTTCCAATCCCTCTATTGGCCCTCTACGAGACGAGACTCCGACTCCTCCCTCCATGATTACAGCCACAGCCTTGCTAGACAGCATCAAAGAAGAAATGATCCACATGAGAGAGCTCCAATCCCGCGACATTGTAGCTTGTATGCTTGATCACATCGAAAAGTCCCGCGACAATCGCGATCCACGATTATGGTTCTGTTCTATGCGCAGGAAGCCTAGTTTGATGGATCGTGTCCTGCATGTTTTGTACATACTTTACCACACAAATGCCTGTGGTGAGTCTGCAATCAATCATCTTGAAAGAGTTCTGAACCCAGAGGAGTCCTTCAAGGGTCTGATTCCAACGTATTGCAAAGTACATCGTCTGGACGGGCCCACTATGGAGCGTTGCATTGCGAGGGGGTGTAAGATGCAAAGTTTTGGCCATTGGCTCGGAGAGCCAGGGATCCAGATTGTGGCTGCCCCTGTGGTAACACATTTTAGTCGAATAAGCTACAGAGAAATCCAGACCGTCAGAGAAATCCAGACCGTCAGCGGTCCTCTTCGGTCACGATATACTGAAGTGCTTAAACTAGCGAAGGACTGCCACAGGTCTCAACAGCAGTGTCAAGAGAGCCTTCAATTTGTCATCCGCGCTCAGCTGAGGCGTACCAGGATCATATCCACTCGGTCCATGCATTGAGAAAAACAACTAGGGGAGTCCTATTCCTCTCCAATCAATCCCAATCCACTAGTCATAAAAGGAATTACATCTCGATCTCTATCTGCTGCGGGGCTTTCACCGCTTGTAGAGTACATCTGGCAAACAAAAATAGTCTCTTCCCGCCAGGGAAGAGAAATCTTGGTCCGAAACGGGTAAAGTGAGATCTGGCTCGGCGATGTCCCTTCCCATCGTATATCTGCATTGGAGACCTCTGTTATCAACTTATTTGGGTACGTGTTATAGATCGGCAGATGGATCGTCTTGCGCAATGGTCGAATCAGGAGGTATGCATTGTCATATACCTGAGGAGCGATCCAATAGGGTGTAACCCGGCTGGACAAACCGTCATGGGAAACATTCGGCAGATAATGAACCATTACCGGAAGACCCGCACAGCTTTCAGAGCCCAGAAGGGCATCGACGTTCGTTGCCACCTACGGAGGTCAGCCATGGGTCTAGTCTCATGGAGAAAAGAGCTTACGATATTGCCGTGATTGAGGAATTCCTGAAGTAATTTGTCCTCGGTAGTACCATAGCTAGCCCGAGCCCATTGCAGGTTGGCCTCCTGCTTTTTTGGTGCGCTAGTGAACCATCCTTCAACATTTCTGATAAGATCATCGGGCGGCTCTTCCCGATGAAGCCTGGTGTGACCTGTAATTTTATTCATGGGAATGTTCAACAATTGGGGGTCGATGGAATTGCTAGTCATGTTGAAGCGGGGAACGTGGGACGACTGATTGAGGGTAAGATTATGTAAGACTAGTCACGTGGTTTTGTCAGATGACATCTAAGCCGCCAGCAGCATCGAGGGGAAGACAAGCCTTTATACTTCGGCTCTAGGTAATATTTTTGACTGTCATCCATACATTTCAGTCAAACTAGTTCATCGCAAGTCAGATAGTCACGTCTAGGAAACTAATTGTTGAACCACATATGTCATTCGAAAAATAGCATTCAACTAGCTGGTAACCTTCCCAAGCAACTCAGGACCCGTCGGCGGTACCGGTAAGGCTCTTCTTGGTCATTCAGATTTTTCCTACAGTAGTATAAGCGAAGCGATATACATGCCGCGCAGACAAGGAATGGTGGAGAAACAGCCTGTTAGATTCTATTTCAAAACATAGCACTGAATTAATTCCAGTCCAAGATACGTCTTGTTTACCGCTATTTTATCTATTGAGTTAGTTCGATGAGCCCCTGCCTTCCTAACATCCAAAATGTCGCTTCAGCCACATCTAGAGAAAGACCCACTTCAGCACCGATCAGTTGCCAGAACGATTTTTTGAACCTGAGTTAAAGTCAGTATGAGTTGAAAGGATGATCAGCCGGAGGCAAACTTACCTTTCGTACGTATGTGCTAAAGCACGTGCTGCTTGGTCCTCCTTGGACGATGGCGTCGCGGCCAGTATCTCGTATCGTTGCTCACATTCTTGGGGAGTGTGGTTGAGGTGATTGCTCACTTCGTTCCAATCATTGCATAGTTTTTTGTGGATACGGAGTTTCATATCGTCGGCAAGTGACCATATCGATCCCCGGTTTTTGACGTCAGTCTTGTCCAGCTGGAGTTGTGGTATGTCACTTTGACTTTCACGGAGGCGTATTCCTTGAATTAGATTGCGATTCGTCTCGGCATGATTGTAAGATACCTGCGCTAGAGTCGCAAATTGCTGTTTCCAGAACTTGATCTCTTCCCTTTGTGTTACATGGTCGGTCAATCAAACTTCCGCAATTTCCGTGTCGCAAAATGTCAAAACTCACCGAAGCTGTTTGTTCTCTGTTGTCTCGCTCTCATGATCGACTATGGAATCGTCTCGTGTGTTATCATCTGTATCCTGACTGATATATTCTATACGCATCACTCTTTCAGGGGTTGTCATGGCGTCAAATCTGTTGATATGTCTCACGAACAGTTTTTCAGGACGAGTTAAGTCGAACTAATACACATATTCAGGTGAAGAAGACATGTACAGCTCAGGCGATATAAGCGGCTAAATAGTAGACAGTTCGGCTATCTCAATCATTCACAGTATAGTAAGCTAGGAATAGTAGTACATAGTGAACCGTATCATGCGGAAACAAGCTGGCTGCACCAGCAAAGAACTGGCAGAATAATCCGGGCGGGCCTAGGTTTGCATTGGGTCGCTTGATTCAGGGGCGGCGTCGCTTTCTCGACATCAAATTTAGCGGCGTGTGTATCGACGGGTCGTCTTTGAGTCAAGGCGTCGATGAATGTACGGATACGTGAGAGGATCGTTCTCTTCCGGTAGTATTCGGTGTTTCCTGTGATAATCATCAGCAGAGATTGATTGGACAAGTGAGCGTCACCTACGTGTCTCGCATTTTACAGACTTGACTGGGCGGCTAAGCTCCCCCTGAGAGATTTCTAATTCAATAACAGTCTTGACTTGGATACCTGCCATGGTCGCGCGTGTTGAAGTTTCGACAGATCAATTCGAATTTGGACTGCATTATGTACCATGTATGCGTGGTGTACTCATTTCTTTTATATATCGGTCAGGGATACGCCATGTCCACGATTCGGACGTTTATCCCAGAGCGTCAAGTAATAGTCTGGTTCCATCTAATTTAGTCTCTCCTGGTTTAAGCGAGAGATAATATGACAGCTTGATTCGAGTATACTCGAGGCATATTTAGCAACGAAACAAAGATAGAAAAATAAAGGTAGAGTCTGCCTCCTAGAATAATTTAGGATTCCATTCTTCTGATTCCCCAATGACGTTCTTTTTTATCAAGCCAAATTCTATGAACTCCCAAGAGCACATGATATTCCCCGCCCTCCATCACGTTATTATCGTCAGGTGGCAAGGAAAGAAATTCCAAAATCAAGCGTCTCCCCAATTTGAGTTCGTTCACAATTTTTAGCATTTTCTCAAAAATGTCCAGGATCACCCGACGAAAAAGGATTGCCATTTTTTATATTCGAGTTACTAGTAGCCCTTGAAGTCCTTGTAGAGTACCTACTTGTATCTGAGAATCCGTCTCCATCTTTATCTGTAGTTACGTCGGCGCGTCAGACAAGATGCGAGGGGATCTGTTGCGTTGATGGGTGCAAACGACAGCTTTTTGAGTAGTATTTATAGATATATGTGATATCAATCCAGATGTCTGATTATCAAAGTGGTAAACTGGATGTGCGACTAGGAAATTGTAGTTATCATATGGACCATCTAAGATTGTGGAGTAGCCCATCGAGTTAGATACACAAAACACTGGCATGCTAGTGCTCAACGCACAACCGGTTGACCCACCCCCCTATTTCGTTAATTGTACTTCTTTCATCATTTCCATCTTCGCCATTTCCATCTTCGTCTCGGCTTGCAAATAGTCTCGAAAGCGGAGTACCTTTGGATCAATTTCTTTGGCACGCTGCTCGGAAAGTGATAAGCACAGACGTAACTCCATCAACTGGACAACCTTGAATTCCAATTCTGGTTGAACTTTCATATAATCGAGAAAGGGTAATTCTATACTGAAGGGCTCGCAAGTTCCTGCTTCCATAAGCCTCATTATTGTCTCTCCGTTGAGATCAAAAAGGCAATMCCAGCCACATCCTACTGGCACTACTGGGTGACAGTCGAATCCATATTTTTGTAGCCAGGTTGTGACACGTGCGGCATTTTCAGAAACCCACTTTTCGGGGTTTCTTCGGCGCAGATCCACATCCGTAATACATTCACCTTCGGTGAAGGGCGAAAGCCTGAGAAGCTGTGCATGTTTTAGTGCCGCACCCGCAGAAGAGAGAGGGAAAAACTGACATGTACCACTGGTGTAGACATTGGGACTTTCGTATGAATTTGTAATGGAGAAGCGAGCGTTTATGATCAATAGACGAAGGTACAAACGAGTCTTTGCGATCGAAGCAAGACTGGAAAAGCTGAGAAACGTACTGTTCACCCAGTGGGACCCAGTCTTCGTGGAATGCAATTAACCCCGAGTTTCTGTCAGAGGATAGATGCTCGAAAGAATAGAGGGGAATCGAGTTTATATATTATCTAAATACATTCAAACCACAGAAATCAGGGTGCGGGTGGTACAAAGATGGTGGAATTGCTATTGAGTCTCGCTCTCTTGCAAATGACTTAGTGGAGGATGACACCGGTGGAGAAACGGGGCTTGCACTTTGAATCGATGAAAATAGGTCTTTCAAATCGCAGTCACTCAACAGATCGTCTTGACAAGGATCGAGAGTATCTGGTGTTGGCGGAGGCAGAGGCGGAGGCTGGGGTGAGCGGACTCTGGTCGTCTCTTTGAAAGTGCGTATACTCTCTGAATCAGGTTTGGCTCGCGTAAGACCTGCGGTATAGATTGCCCATGGCTCCACCGAATCTGACTGCAGGGGCTGGATGGTTGGTTGATTGGAGTGGACTCTCGTATTGGGCGTTGACGACAAGTTGCTATCAGCTCTAGACAGAGCCGCTGACGCTTCGGTTTTGAAAATCAGGGAAAGAATTCTTTCCCATATCCGTCTCCACCAAGTCGGCGTCGTGTCGCCAGGTCCCGTGCACTGTCTCTCCAAATCCAGATCTTCAGGCGGCAGTTTTTCTGTAATATTGTGGCAGAATAAATCCTCTGAGTGTTCCACCCCATTGTCTAGACTGTCCCCAGGCGGCCAGGCCTCTAACGCTTTCCAGTGATCTAACGAGACCGGAGGTTCGACATCCATGTTCGGGATATGCAGGGTGAAGCAAGATCAGTGATCGCTCAAGGGGCATGCAGCGTCCGTAGTGATTGAAAATTTATTGACTGGAAAAGGGTTGAGCTCGAGATCGTTAAGAAGCTTGATTGTGTCTGTCAAGTTGCGGTGACAGTAGGACAAGGCTGACGTCTATATACAATATAGATGGATCATGCATACATCATCCACCTTCAGGTGGAAGCTATGATCTGCTCCATCATTGTCCTTATCTAGTCCTATCACGTCTTCTGAGTATACGGCACTGGTATTCCTACAAATCGAACAGGTGATAAATTTCGTTCATAATGCACCAAACATGCAGTATAGCCGATAGTTGAAATTGTGCATAGAATGTCGAGTGTTGGTCCTGATCACAACCTGTAAGATCATAATTAGTCCTATGCAAAAGTCCACGGTAATTAATACCCCACGAGTCCTGTATAATATGTAGGGGCGTGCTCCAGCACTGTCCTCAACTAGCGCCAGCCAGAACCTTGTCAGATGCACTGCCCTTATGCAACTAAGCGCCTAGCAATCACACCCTACATGCAGCTTCCTAGGATTGAGCGCTTTACCAGAATAGGCCGAAAATCGCACATGTGCGATTTTCGGCCTATTCTGGTAAAKCGTTCAGAAGAGACGATTTCACAATAGCGCTGGCGGTCAAAATTCTTTCAACTGACAAAACATGGCGGAAAATATTATCCAAAGTCTGCGGGCGCTCGCAAGCAAAATTGAAGATCTCGGGGAGGGAGCAGACAGAATTATCAGTAACGATAAGGTAAGGACTTGAATTGTGTCAGGCTGAACATCGCTAATGAAGCTCGAAGGTTCTGGCATCTGATTTCCAAAAGTTGCTGAAAGTGGTACCAGCCGAATGGAAGAAATCTGGTGAGAACAGACTATTCTCACAATTGCAGAAAACGGCAAAAGACATTAGCATCAATGAGCGTCACAGGGAGGTAATTTGGAGTTGGAAAGAAACACACGAAGATTTTTGTGCGCGTCAAGCCAGGACTACCGTCGACCCTCATAATACTCTACCATTAGATGGGTTAATTGACGGGATTGAAAGTGATGATACCGAACTTATTCTCAGCTCAGTACATTGGAGACTTTCGTTGCTGGCTATTACCGTTGTGAAAGATGTTGTCTGTCAAGGTACCACTGATGATACTGAGATCACAAAATGTTTTCAATCCAATGGGCTTGTTTCAACCGGAAAGCTCTCCTATCTGAATAAAAACATGCGCCGTTGGCTGGAAGCCGGAGGGAAGTACCGAGATCTATCGCTCAAGCTTGGTGGATATGGTAGTCTGATCTATCTCCCAGATATCGGTCGCACAAAGTAGGTGTATCTATTGTATGAAGGCGAAAGGCTACTAAAGCTTCATCATAGCTACGAGAAATATTACAACCCAACGCAACAATCAGCGTTTGCTGTTATCGGCGTCCTCGCTGGATCCATTCCTCGTGCCGCTGCGCAGACTTTCAACGGGATTGATGCTCATAATGTGGTGGATGCAATCGTCCAGAGTACGATTGATAGGCTCAATGACTGCCGTTTAATTCTTATTTCGTCTGCAAATGTGGGTACACAACAATCGACACGTACCACTCGAGTTGAAAAACGTCGCGTCAAAAACCAGTCCTCTCAGACACGGAAGAGGTCTAATGAAAATAGTCAGAACACGCCTAGGTCAAAAAGAGTAGCAAATACAAATAACGACAATATTGGAGCTCGCCAATCTGAACCATCAGCCGAAGAGGTAGCTTTGGCCCTGTGGAATATCCGAGACGGTCGACCAAACCTATCGGCCAATGAGCGGTCTCTACCTGCTTACAGAAGAATTGCTTATGACTCGGCCGCAGAAGCGCAAAGGTCATACAATCCTTCGGCGAACGTTGCCGGTAGTACAACTTCGAGTACTGAAGCCGCCGAGACCACATCAGAAGTTGATGATGGGAGCAATATAATGTCATCGGAAAGGTCTTCCGTTAATTCGATGTCTAGCGAAGCTTCTCGTTATTGGATTTCAAGCTTAGCAGCGGGTTGCAACTCGCGAATTCGGCCAGTCAATAATGGGTTGTCGGCTGGACAGGCTGACTTGCTTCCTTCCACTTTCCGCAACCAGCAGGTAGCTTCCGATCCAATCCCTACTATGAGTGAGGAGCAACTATCCAGTAGACAACATCAGTATTCCTCAGCAACTGATCACGTCTTTCAGCCGGGTGTTTCGAATTTAGACTGGCAGCAGCTGAGCAATCTACAGGAAACAAGAAAGCAAGTGGAATCTGGAACGTCTCTTCACGATAACATTACTCAAGGAGATCTACCAAGAGACTCGACTCCAGCGCTGGATGATTTCCAACCTCCGGAATTCGAACTATTCCCACAAATTCCTGAATTTGATCTTTTTCCACAATCCTCTTCTCTGTTGGATTCTTCTAGCCTTCCAAACTTTGATGTTTTACCACAACTCCCTGAGTTTGACCTATTTCCAATGCTGAGTACAAGCTCAGCTCTTCCTTCTCATATCAGTCTTCCATGATTATGACGATCCAGCAATGTAATAAAGGTTGCCGGAAATAATGTCGCCTTTTTTAAATGAGGTGGGCTCTGAGTTGACGGTAAGTGCCTTTGTTGTTGCACCATCGATTATCTTAGGCTCGCCGCTAATTATCTTCACTGGTAATATAAAGCCCCCTTCTGATTTGATTCTATACGTCCCAGTCGTTTTCCATGCACGTAAATCTCTCGAGTTCTGAAGGGGTAGTGGAAGATTGTTGCGTATGCTATCAAGCCTTGTTGCGATATCACTGTTGTTGCACATAAAATTGTCTAGATCTTGCGACTGCTGCCATTCCGCTTCTTCGGAGGTGAGGAATCCCGCTAGTTTCTCCATACCGGTTTTACCGGGCTAGAATATGAACGTGTTCTTAATTAGTAAAGAGCTTGACCTTGTGAAGTTATACGTACTGCTGTATGCGATGTTGTGCTCAGACTTGCGACAAACAAGGTAATATTCCTTTTTATCTTTGCATGAGGGGTCGAGCGCGGGGCTGACTGGGCTAAGTTTAGAAATTAAGTAGGCGGTGACAGCTGACATTTAGGTAAGGTCGCAATCGTTTGGGCGGGCATCCAAGGCTGCCCGACATCGCTACCTATTTCCAATGTCTTGCCATTTGTCCTTCAGTAGAACCTCTATTTACTTGCACGATTGAGGTTAGACGCAGAACAGTAAATGTAACTATTTAAAAAGGACAGATGGTTTATACCGCTTGGTAAAATTTTATAATCTGCAGCACGGACATTCTGATACTGTTGCAAGCACTTGGGCCTTGTGTTGAAAGAGGAAGATATAAAAGTAACTTGAATTTCCTTCACAATTCGCTTGTTCTTAACCTCATCAAACCTTACATACATTACATGGTTGTGGCCATCAATACGTTATTGGTATCCAACGCTGCCAAGCGTCGTTCAGTCGCCCCGACAAAGCCTACTGTACACCACCAAGCGGCAAACTTCGTGATCTCGATAGAGTCGTCGATACCCAGGATGATAATCTTCCGGGCCGTTGTCCAACATGCCTCGGCCAAACTCCTCCAAGTTCTGAAGGTTCTGAAGGTGGATGGGTTGTATAAGATTGGTTAGCTCGCGGAATGAATCACAAAGTCAAGTGCCTGATGGCACCAATGTCTATTACCTATCATCGCTAGCGAAGTGTAGGAACTAGTTTCATGAAGATCAAGTAACGTAATCGGTAAGCGAACCGGCCATGTAAACGAGCCGGCCACCTCAAAAACGCATACAAAATGGTATTTTATAAAGCAAAAAGATTCAACATCAAGGCACATCCTGTAGCAAGTAACAAATGAACAACGCTAAGACTCCCAGCTAATTGAAGAACCTGTAAGTTCGGCGCTGAGCCGGGAAAGTCTGTGCGCTGCTGCCTACGAGAGACAGTGCTTGCCGCTTGTTACTAGTGTCGGCGCTTAAAAGCGGATCCTTTTCCCCCAGACACAACTATCAGCATGAAATCGTAGGCCTAATTCCCTCTTGATGGACCGTTACAGTCAAGAAACCGGTCTCAAGCCGGGGTACAGGTAAATCTTGGCCCAAAGGTGAGATATGGAAACAATGGAGTTAGCGGTTTTGTTGGCCCCTTTCTGTACGCGTCTCATGCACCAAAAACAGTAATTAATGGACGGTCTTAGCCAATCACTTTATCGGCACAAACTGCCAGCCACACCTCGTATCTGTAGCCCACCAATCAAGTAGATGGCCTAGCCGCATACAAGTATGTCTACAGGACTTAGCACAATCTCGAAGGCCGACTTCTATGGCTTCATGTCGGGTGCAGGATGCATACCATAGACGAATCACATATAGACATTACCACCCCATACGACACAATCTTTACAGGGAATAGGCAGGTGGCGTTTTAAATCGGACTGTCAAACGAGGAGCTATACTTGGAATGTCTGCCTAGAGTGCAGAATAAATCAATACTATGATGATCTCGGAGACTATAAAGGTTCTAAGATATCTTAGAGTAGACAACAATCATCCTTTCCAAATCATTCGCAAATTACCAAGAAACAAAATTTGCGGGCATTATCTAAATATCTATATTTCATACCTGCGTAGGTACGTTGCCCTTAAATCATCATATGCTTAGCCAATTCAAATTTCTAGGAATCAGAAGTCATATCAACTAGTTTTCAATATGTGTTATATTGAAAACCCTGCTCCCGTGTACTTCTCCAGGTGCAAGCATACTAAAGATGTCCCTCCCGAGCCAAAGGTCCATCTATGTCCTGCAGCGCTACAGCGGTCACCCCCTTCATCCTGTCCTGACCCTCCTAAGCCTTCCTCCAAGGCATCAAGCACGAACCGTCTCCATCTCTGTCCCGATTGTCGATAGAACTAATAACACTTGAGAGTTATATGGATACTGGGCATGGTGGGGTACTGGTGCAAGTTCGGTGCCTGCTATTCAGATTCTTAACAAGCAATTGTTGGGAAGGGGCCGTGCGACTTCGTTTACCTCTAGAAGTGAACTTGTGTGTGAACTTGTGGTTCAAATCAAGGATTGGAGAAAGGTCACTCATTTGCAATGTATCTTCTGTACTTGAATAGTTGATATTTCATTACTTCTTTGCTACTAGGTATTCTCCTAACTTTGAGGTGGAGTGAAAATCAAAATGGGACACATAATGTATTGTATTATGTGTTTATCAAAGAATCAACCTCTGGCATAGACTGCCACAAATAATAGTGCAGGTGTCATGGGCCTGGATCCATCTTCATTCTAACAGCACTACGTAATGGTGTGTCGAGATACGTGTGACAATTGTCGATCGATGTTTCGGAAGGTTGTTAATGTCACTAGCATGGAAGAGATTACTCGTGCAGCCTGGTGTCTGTATGATTTAGAATGCCTTGCTGACTCTCACTGTTGTATTCAAGTGACTCATGTCAATATGTTTAGTCCTCCGCGTTCCGTGTACTTTGTATATACTTTATAGGTACTAGTACTCTGATGTCCAAGATCCATCAAGTATATAATCCGGTATCCAATCATAATCTTCCCTAAGATATACTTCGTAATTTCCAGTATATCGTTGATCACGTGACTTCACCAATCCAATCATCTCATTTCCTGAACGCTTTCTCCCATCGTTCCTCCTAACTTCTTTCTTATATAGCGTAGCTCGTAACAAAATCGCTGTGCGCGCTAACTTACTTTGCAGTCAATGGGATTTTTGGCAAATCCTTGTAACGAAGACAAGTCGATATCCAATGAGAGCGCACGAGTGACTTCATGCGCTGTAATCACCATGTCATGAAGGTTTAATGACAGGATTACTTTACCGCTATCCCGTATGGGGTGAAGCTAGTGGATAGCCCCACAGATGAGCTTAGTAATAGCTAAATTGGGTTAGTTAACTAAAGCAATCGAAGTTGTTCCGCCGTTTGTCCTTGCATATTCCACTGCACATTCTTCCTCTCTTCAGTAACGATCATGGTATTCTCCATAATCCGTATCTGGCTAAACGATATAACTTGGCCTTTCGCAACCAATGAGTCGCACCAGTTAAAGGTAAGCTTGATTCTGTTTTCTGTTGCTCTTGCTTCGGTTTGAAATATCGCAAGATTACAGCTCGTTAACACACGCTCCCTTCAGAAAAATAAAACGGAATCCGAATTATGTCTTAATGCTCACGCTTCTCGAACGGACGGACGGAGTCAAGGTGCTCAATCCCAAATGGACAACATAGACCCGGCAGATGTGCTTGGACAATCTCACGGTTCTCAACCTTCTTCGTCTCTCCATGATCCTTACCTTGGTCTTCCAGTAATTGGGAGCGGTATGACGGGGATAATTCTCAAAATGGGGGAGGACCGTGCTGTCAAGAAAGCCAAACAATATGAACCTGGGGAGCTCCAAGAGGGTGATGTCGAATATATAAACAAAATAAACCAGCAGACCCTGGCGAATGAGATTCAAGTCTTTGAACGCCTGGGCAGATTTGAGGGGATTATTCCATTTTTTCAAACATCACAATATGGGATTGAGCTAGCCCTTGCACAAGGAGATCTTGAGTCGTACCTAGAGACCTACCCAGAGCCCGAGGATTGTCTGAAAACTAGCTGGATGTTGAGCCTTATTAACACTTTCGCACATGTCCACTCTCACAATGTATTTGTGGATGAGATTGCTCTGCGCAATATTTTGATACTGGATGAGCAACCTAAACTTGCAGATTTCGGACAATCTATTTTATTACCACCTGATATCGACATCACTTCTGCAAATGAAAATGACTTGAATGTTCGGATTGAGATACTTCATGTTGGTTGGCTTCTTTATTCTATTGCATCATGGCATGTCTATAATTACTATTTCTTCAGCCCCGAGAATCCTGACCTCTGTTGGCCTGAAGCGGGTTCATTTCCAGACGTTGATGATTTTCAATGGGGTAAAATAATCAAGAAGTGTTGGCACGGCGAATACACGAGTATGGATGCTGTGAGAGATGAGGCTGATCAATTGCTCTCGCAACTAGGGGCGTGCGACTAGAGTACGTGAATAAACCTATCACTATGTATAACTGCAAACTTAATCAACTACGAGGAAGGGTGGGAGGTTCCTGCAAATTAATCCTTTAATTGCCTAGCTGTTGAAAAATACTTTTACTTTCTAAGCAAGCCAGTATCTTGAATAGCATCTTAAGATACAGGATTTGTGTCAATCATGCGCTCAAGCTTCTCAACATCATACCTTTCCACTCTATAAATCAGATGGAACTATACGTAGTAGTGCAAGCATCCAACCGGTATATAGTTAATCCGTGCGAAAATTGATTTCTTATTTTCAGATTCCCTTATCATGCGCGAATGATTACAACTGCGGCTATGCTCTGTCTTGGAGACTTGGAAATTCAAGAAGTCTGTGGAGGAGTTCATCGATTCGAGAATGTGCTTTCAAATGACGCGGCAGCCATATATTCTTACCAATGTGGCAAGAGTACGTTGGTAGATCTCGACGACTCCACGTTGCGGAAGATCAGTGTTAGTGTTATTTGTAAGCAGCAGTGGCGATACATTCAAGGATTAGTTACACAATGTCAATTTGTCATTTCGAGTCCCTAGCAATAGGCCTATGGTAATTTCATTTCGGCTTCTCACTTAATAATCGATCTAACATTTTCTATTCTCGTGCTTTCAGCTGTTCTATTTGAATGAGAAACTCTCTTCTCTGTTCTTCGAGTTGAGCGAGGACCAACTTGTGTTCCTCGCGTAAACCTTGGATCGTGCTACGCAGCTCTGCATGCCCTCGACTCCGCACCGATGGAGCGCGACTATTAACACGTCGTTCTCGAGATCCGGAGACTTGAGAGCCAATTCTCTGTTCGTCATCGTTCTCATATTCAGTATCTTGGACATCGGGGATTTTGTCCAAAAGATCATTCAATCGCTTGATATGAATGGGAAGAAATCGACGGTTGACATTCACCACGAAACGAAAACACGCCCATCTATCTTTCTCTGACCAAATATTGAATCGTGATAACGGCCGCCGGTAGTATTCAATCTTGTCTCCGGTAATCTCAGGATAGTATGCGTAGATTCGCACGTCCTCTGAGTCGTGTGAAATTGAGAATCCAAGAATCCTTTGGTTTACTTCTTCCAGACACCCGGCAGCTCGCGCCAGTGTAACAATAGCGCGAAGGGCAATGCACATGCTGTGCATGTTCTGGCGATCTGCAAAATCCAGCGCTTGGTTGCCGCATTTGACTTCCGCCGCAAAGTAAGGAAAATACATGTCATCTCGCACGGCATACATCGACTTTGCATCTGGCTTGACTCCAAGCTTCTGTCGCTGTAGTTCCGAGAAGGTCGACCACTTCAAACCCCAAGCATGATCCGGCTGCGGCTTTGGTCCATGAATGGGCTCTGTCTTTAACCACAGATCGTTATAACCGTCAATGACATTTTCCGATCCTTCCCGTTCTCGAAAGTATCGAATCTCGGCGGAAGGCATAAGGAGGGAATGTAAGTGTAGCGTGACTAGCGCTTCCGACCGACCCTGCAGGGCATTGCGAAAGTCTTGGGCATATTTGTCCTCGAAAAGAGTGCCAGAGGGGACATCAATCGGCTGGCTGAAGAGTTGTTCGCATAGCCTGGCATCTTCGTCGATGGGACCAGCTCTCGACGGACGCATAAAACAGCCCTTCTGCTCGAGTATTGGAACATAGCTGACATCCTTATAGGCCGACGTGCTTGCTTCCGAGATTGATCGGCGCCTGCCACGATAAGTATCGGTTGAATCGGATCGCGACCGCTTGGACGGAGACTGGCTCATATCTTCTAACTCAACCACTTGTAGCTCATCTACTTTATCGATCCAATCCAATATTCTGTTGTCAAGCTCGGAAGACAATTTCGTGGGTACATTCGTCGTATGTTCGCAGCCTAGATCAATTAATTTATGAGTCAGCCACTTGTCATAAAATGGGAGAAAGCACTCACTAGTAAGTCGATTTTCGGGACCTTGTGATAGCGGCGATGGTGGCGGTTGTGGTTGAATTTGCTTCTGTTGTTCGTTCAGGTCCGTATCCGACAAACTACGCTGACACTGACGCTTGACGGAATTTTTCTCATTGCTGCTATCATCCTTAGAGTCAAATTTCCTTTTCATAGTCACAAGATAGTAGGAAACGAGTGGTTATGTGGAATAGTCATGACTGAAACATTTGAGAAAGCAGATTGTTTGGAGGACGAAACGGAGCTGCTATTTGAGTGGAGGGTGATCGTCGAACGTTGGCGCCAATGGCTTCCTTGGCGCCTGACCGCAGCTTGGTACCCCTGGTTGGCCGGCCTCGATGTTGAACATGAAATCACGTGATACAGACCGTCACAACCAGCCATACAATCCGTTACAATATCGCCCCATTAAGGGGATCTCCTTTTTGGTAAAGCGGTATTTTAGGTCTGACACTCGACTGTGATCACGTGTGCAGACTACTAGGTTCGAGCTGGCTTGAGTCACGTGAATCCCTCTGGACTAGAATCGAAAAGTATATTCAATCGACACATATCATATCCACGCAGCCCTGCTTGGACCTTTCCTCGCCAAGGAAATCTGGCATTGATGCATCATTCGTGGCTCGACAACCGCGGCTTCGGCTGTATTTTTGCATAGCGTTCGAATCAATACAAGCGGTAAGACTGTTGACGATATCTAACTGTATGCGTCCGGAATCCAGCACGGTATCCCACGACCCGATATCAAAACCATTGCATCGTTTTCTGAAAGCCCATATCACTCGAGCTCCACAACTCCAGTTGTCGCTCTGTTGCGGTGTAGGCTATCTAAGTCAGCTGCCAGTCAATCAACCAAACCGAAGTAATAAGCCTACCATTTCAATATAGCGGTATCCTAAATGATTAAACTCATCCTACTACGTTGTTAGAAATGCTTCTGTCGTCTTCAATGCTGAACATACCTCAACCAGAGTGGCAACTTTCGTCTTTTCCGTGCCGTTGATAACGGTCGGCTCTGCCATTGAGTCATAATGGCGGATCACTTTTTCACCATCATCGATCTCAAGTAACGTGAAATGAGAATTTATGTGGTGGACGGGAGTGTAGAAAGTTAGGGGGACAGTGCCTTCTGCTTTTCTACGAAGCTCAACCATTTCCTTTGCCCAAGCGCTAAAGGGCTTTTTTATTGATCTCATTCGCTCGTGCCTTCCGATGTCGTTCACCGGAATGCTCTCGCGAAAATGCACCCACGCTGGCCGGTCTGCTATATGCATAGCTACCTTGATGACCCAGCAGTCGAGCCATTGCCCGGGTCGTAAGGCATAAAAGATATCGGCTGGTAGTTTGAGGCTATGATCGATAATGAATGTATCGTGGTCACTTAACGTCTGCTTCTTAAATACCTCCTTACTGACCCGACTGATTAGTTGAGTATATGCGGCATTCAGTGCGCCGTCCGAAAGCGATTCCTGGCCACTGTCAGCTCTATCTGGGAGTTAAGATGGTGGGGTTCTCACGTGTTCCAAAGCATATTTTACCATCAATTCCTGAAGCTCTTCATTGGAGACCAGATGGTGTTGTCCCAAAGAATCGTACAAGGCTTCCGGGTCAGTCGAGCCACTACGTACCAGCAGTTCCAACTGCGGAGTAAGAGTCTGAAACAGAGCCATCCATCGAGAGTCTGCTTTAAAGTTTAGAAGCAGCTGATTAAATTCAGGCTCTTTTCTCTTGGTGTATTTCCTAAATGCAAGGTAAGCATATAAACATAATATGGTCTCCCTGATACTGACCAGATACTGGAGCTCAAGATGATTCCCAGCCCGAGTTCCTTGACCAACAGGCGCACCCTCTTCCCTCGAGAGAATTGGTTACTAATGGCTTTTCTTTTGCTAGGTTCATTGGTGATACGGCCGAGCACATGCATTGCTGCCCCTTTCTCATCCACAGGCTTTTTCTGCTTGGTGAGGACCGTTCGCTTTGCTACCTCAATCTGACCGTCGTACCATTTTGAGGCGCCCATATGTTCTAGCATATTGAAGACGATACATCGACGACTTGTGGCCGATCCTTTCTCCAACACCTCCAACCACGCTTTTCCATCTGACCAATGACTGGCTTCGGGTTCGCTGAACGGGCCCTGATCAGTGTGAAGACTTTGCAGGATTTTCTGATGGACGGTGCGCGGCAGGTCGTCTGGGTGTTTCTTAAGCAGGCTGACATTGTTGACGATCTCAGAGAGTGTGTCGTTGAAAGACATATCCTTAGTGATATCTTTTTGGGGCGTAGGTGGCGGCACAGTCTGCTCCCGGTTCGAGAGTATCGGCGTTGTGCTGCTATACATATTCTCAGGTTCAAGGACATCTTGATGCGCGGCAAGTAGCGTGAAGTCTGACCTGCTCTCGCGCCGAGACTCAGATTTACTTCCAGTCGTGTCAACACGGACCACAGGATCCAGCGCATGCTCGGTTTCATGTTCCAGAACCACAGTCTCAGGGACCACGGACTCAACGCGATGCCTCTTCTTTTGGTAACTCGGCCGATAGGATGGATCGTGTCTCGGTTTCCGTTTCAAAGATGAACGAAGAGACGGATCCGGGATTTTTTCCCGGATTGTTGCAGCGATGACTTCTGCAACAGCTGGTGCATCTTGACAAAGTCGATGGATAGAGTCACGGAACTGCTCTGTCAGCAAGTCTCTCAGGTGGTGATCTAACTCAGACACACTCTCCACGCCCTTCATTTCTGGCGCAGTCACCATGTCAGCCAGCTTCAGGAGTTTCTCGGCGAGCCCATAGAGCCACTGTCGCGGGCTGGCGGTAGCGAGGTCCATGATTGAAGAAATTTTGCTTCCCTGAGGAATTGTCAAAGTTGAGAGAGAAATAAAGGGAAGAGAAAGCAGATGGGCGGACAGGCGCCTCTTTATAGCCGTACGAGCCGGGATTTCAGCATCCCAGGATGCCGAAATCCTAATCCGGTGGTAGCCATAGCGAATCAGGATTTCAGCTGGTGGCACGAAAGCCAGGAGAGCACCAGTAGTGTTTCGCAGTTAATTTGTACCATGACAATTCAGGCATGGACGTGTCAGGCTAAACTTCGAGGCGCACTTGAGACCAGTCAATTTCTGCTTTGGGTTATGGTGATTCACTCCGCCCCTTTGTGTCAGCGTTTACATTTGAGTCAGACCAGCAGCATACGGCTCATTATCGGCTGAGAACGCTTAAACGATGTACGTCCACTCTATTCCTGCTCCTGAAATGGACTATCTATTGAGGAAGTCATCTGGATTCGGACGAACGTGAAAATCAAGAATGAATATAGCTATAGAGAATTAAAGAGGATGAAGGGCTTGGATTAATCTACTTATAGCACAACCTTTATGAGGAAGTAGGGTATATTGTGAAAAAATAGTTATAATCTAGTGTAGCAAGGCATATTCTGAGTCCCAAGTAGATAAAGGTCTACCCTAATTCTCCTGTTGAATTTTGTGATTATCCTCCTTGAAGTAATTTCGTATCTATAGAGTCATCGCTCATATATAATGTCCTCAAGCAATCATTGCAACCATTCCGGTCAGATCATAGGTTCTCAAAACTGTGAACACAACGTTTACAGAATAGGTTTCCTTTTTGCCACTTATGTGGAGATGCAAACATATTAGAACTCATTTCATAGGATCATAGTATACTGATAAATTTTCTTGAAACACTAGTGCGCTTCTCTTGTCTAAATGAAGAACAACTCCACTACTGAAACTATGTATCAAACTATCAGCTAAATTACTCATGATTTATTCGAGAGTGTGATCATAATGACTTTTTTCTCTATCTTTACTACCTTCTCGCTGACATTCGTCAGCATAGCACTAGCAAGTAGAGCACAGAATGTCACTATAATCGTGGAGCTACCAACTTTCGTGAGACCTCGACCCGCTAAATTAGGCAAAATCCGGCGTTGAGTGCACGTTGGAGTCTTCCACCGAATGTCCATCCTCGATTCGTTCTGGCATACCAAAGGCGAAGTTTCTATTGGCGTTCTTCTAACGAGGCGTCTCATCGTGCTAAAAGGGACCCAATCCTGTTTTGACATTTACGCTAATGTGGCAGAAGCGTACTATGTTTGTTCAAGGCGTGTCACCATAATTAACAGCCTAATTCCAATTACATAGACGGTGATTTCTCGTCCAGTAAAAGATTTGATAACTTAAACCTCCAGAATTTGATCATTCTTGAAGGTTGTCATTTAAGAAGTGCCCGTATTGTAAGATGGATTGTGGGTCTTCCAGCTGGCTCCAGTAGCTTAAAACGACTTCAGAGCTTTCGTGAGTAGACACACTGCTGCGGGTTTTGCCACTTCGGGTGGAGACTAGTCTAGAACTCTCTACTTCAAACATTAATCCGCTTGTGTTTCTTTGCTAAGATGTCGTTTGAGTCATCTGTGAAATGCATTCTCCGGGGGAAGCAACTTTAGTCCTGTTTTCAGTTCCCCATACACGTGTATATAAGAGGACCGTTCCCAGTCGTCCGTTCAGTTATTTCCCTCGCTCGGTTAGAAGAATAACTAGAAAATACAGCATGTTCTATCTTCAAACATGGGGTATATTTCTGTATATTGCCATACATTCACTCGCTCCTGCTGATATGGCTCACCACAGCCATCGACATGGCCATCGAGTGTTAGCACGGCAGTCGATCCGCGTATCACCAGTAGGAATCGGGATAGCGACGAACTACAGTTCCAGTGTTCCCGTCACAACTGGAAGCGATGGGTATGATAAATTCAACCCCTCGATGCAAGTTCATCAATAACATGAGCAGCCTGATCGGCTTGATTGAAATAGGCTCACCGGGACAAATCGTGGATGTGCAGTTCGATACTACATTTAGCGGAGTTCTAGTCCAGTCAACCTTTGAGGGACCAGCGATAGGTGGTAGTCCAGTGTATAACTGCAGCGCATCCACGTCGTGCGTGCTGATTGTCCGACAAGACAACTATGATCTCCCTATCCAAGAGTACCAGTTCGGGGATGGCGTTGTGGCTTGGGCGAATCCTGGGACTGAGACTTTCAATGTTGGCGGGGKACTTTATCCCGATATTGGCTTTGGCCAGCTCCACGATTATGATCTTATGAATAGTGGTCAGAGTCTGCCTTTTGGTGGAGCAAGTGGTGTTATTGGTTTCAACGTAAACCCGTTGCAGGCTTCTGGACAAGCTGGTTTTATGTCTGCGATCAGCGATCAAGTGACAGGTGAGTTTCAGATTAAAAGCCTAGATGACTGTGGATTGATAATCAACATAGAATGGAAACGTTCCATTGACTTGTTCCGTGAAAGGAACAATGGCACGTGGACTTTAGGACTCCCTAATAATTTAGGCAATGCCGCTGATATCGCGTGGGTGACACGGAATGATAATCAACCCACATGGAGTGTCAATATCACTGCAATATCGGCCGGTAAGATGGGGACGCCTCCAATTTCGACGTGGTCTGCAACTATTTCGACTCAAGAACAGTCATTCGTTTGGCCGCAGAAGCTCTTAGACTGGTATTTTACGGGAATCGACGCTACTTGGTCTGCGGCAGACAATACATATCGCTATCCATGCAATACAACCCTGCCTGACTTCACCTTCCGCCTTGGCAATGGCACGTTTACGATTCCGAGTACTTATATGCCATATCAGCGCGATATTACCGGTACCACATGTATTACGATAGCCACAGGAGACAACTCCACAGAGTCAAACCATGAATATTCTTTTGGTACTTGGTGGGCGCAACTGGGGGTATTGATTCTTGACTACGAGAGTTCTCAGGTAGGATTCATGAATAAGTCGTCACCTCTGCCAATTTTTGACCTTTCGTCGCTTGAGGTGTCGCTACAGACCGCTTGCCGACAATTATTAAACTCTCCCTTCATTCATTCTGAATAAATCTGGTGGCACTTCTCTATATGTATAACAACCTCAATGCTTCACGTCTCCTGTCCTCATGCATTGCAACAAGGTGTCATCCAAACCCCGTGAAGCGAATCTCTCCGCTGAAAAATTGCTCTATTTGATAGATTTATTCTTACCAACTTCGAATTGACTTCTATGTACCTACTTGACCTGAAATCCATGGTTCGAAGGGGCCGCTCCGGAGCGTAATGTCTAGGTAGTGTGCAAGCTGGCATAGTCTAACCACGGAAATGGGTGTCACAGCCCAGACCCCGCGGGTCCGTTCTTGGAGTCAGGCAGCGTAAACCTACTGTGTAGTCTTTGTTCGCACTATATTGCCGGTTTCGGCAATTAGGATGTGAGCACTGATATCAGCTTGCATAATATTTTCGATCGTTCTGAGTTTAGTAGCTTATTTTCTTTGTTTGTTCTGACCCACAATGCCCAATCAGGGCACGTTGCATTGTTGAACATTTGCAAGACTGCCCCACTCGATGGGAATAGCCCATCAGCTGGTTATTCCCGGAATGACTGTATAAGGTATATCAGAACAGCTGCACCTGCAGCGACCCAAACAGACTTTTATTCACACATCCTCCGATCACAATCTGGCGTTTCCTTTATCATGCCACACTCGATAGAAAAATCACATAAGATGCAAATCATGGATCATGACGACCAGTTCTTTACAGAAAATCATTACAGAGATTGATCGTGTGACTTATGAAATCAAATGGTAAGCTTTAAACCCAATCTAGCTGATGCGATGGCTGATAAACCAAGTCCTAAGTGCAAACAACAAATTTCAGGCAAGTGTTTCCAGAACGAACACTTCGACTGGTGCGTCAAACACCGGAAAATGGCTATCGCGGATCACGATGTCTGTACCCATCCAGAGGCACAGCGTAGCGCTTGCAGTATTGCAATGTGGGTGGATTCCGTATATCTCGCTCATGACCGTATTTGAGTACACTATACACAGCGGCGGCTTGCAGCCGCGTTATCCTTACCGTACCGAAGATGACGGGGGGAATGAAACCGATAGGCTACTTGCATAAACAAACGACTGAGGCAAACGACTTAAAGAGAAATGTCTCAGACGCTCGGAGAGTATGTGTGGTTGCTGGGAACTTTAAGCTCTATATGTGAAATAGAGCTCTATGGCGACGAACTCGCTTAGTTTGTCAATTCTGTTCATGTTTCATGGTCAATCAACTAAAAGTTTCCACATATATATCGTGTAGCTTCCGTCCATCTGACAACATCAGCGGACAGGAGACAGGCATTGATTACAATCGATCCACCCTTACGAAGCCCACATCATGAATGCGCATTGTTCGGTCGAAGAATATCAGCGGTTCCTGGTAGACTTGTACGAGACCCTCGAACAGCAGCTGAGAGAAGCAAAAAGTGAGGAACTGTGCACCTGATTTATGAAGTAAGCTAAAGGAAAGAGGTGCAGGACCAGCCAATGTACAGCAGAAAGCACTATGTCAATGCTGTCATGTCACACTGAAAAGTGAAGACAATACTCTTCTTACCATCTGTCTACCATCCATTGACAGCTCTTTGCGTGCGGAAGTCCATGATGGTGAAGTTGTTTTGATCCTAGGCAAGATTGCATCCGGTTTGAGTCAGGCCTCACAGTGATCGATTTTTGTGAATAACCTGCCATTCGATTTCCCATGGAATGGGTGGAATAAGGACACAAGGGGTGGATGGATCATGTAATCTCATGGATATGGATTTGTGAACCTTCCCGCCACTCGTCTCCACCAGGCGCAGTAGCTGAAATCGACTTCATGTCAAAAATATGATTTCTGTATGAGTATGAGACAGGCTGAAGTACATTCTACGCTTACGCTTTGGCATTGCTTCCACTTTTGCGGAGGTTCTGCCTGATCAATGGTTATTTGCGTTGGGCCAATTTCTCTTTCCTTGTCTCTTTTTGCCACTTCCACGTGGAGACCCAAGGTTGGACTACGACTTAGTGCGCTGCCTAATGAATTGCGGGTTAGTTCACGTTACAACGTACGAGCAAACAACAAATTCTGTCAAATCAAAGTTGCAATTTGATCATGTAACAAATTTCGTGAGATATGAAGATGCGCTCGGATGCTCTCAATGAGCTCGATGAGGCTACATCTTACTCAAACTTTTCTACTACACTCGTTTGCTTTGTCAATGGTCAGGTATGATGCGACAGGTCATATTATGTTCGATTCTGGCCAATGAAAGGTAGATCTGCTACTTCCTGCTGTTCAGAGATACTGGGACATCCTTCTGGAACCTGATCAGTGTCTCGGAAGAGTGGCCGAATTACGTGAGCTCGCAGCGTTTGTGAAGCATGAGAGTGCCCATAACCCACCCCCCCNCCCCCCCCCCTTCTTCCCAGCAATGATTCCAGCTAAACCATCATCAATATGGAGTCTGACTGTGTGAAGAGAGGCTTCATACGTTTTCTAGCTGTAATACTTCAGCTGGAAGGTCCATCAGGTTCTTCTTTGTATAATCTCCATTGTTCGCGCCCGATACCATGGTCGATCGAAACAATTGAGATATCTCATGAAACATGTATCTGTAATTCCGAGAAGAAAATCTTTGGGTACAACGATCGCAGATAAAAACAGCCGTGTGTAGATTCGGGCACAGAGTTTTCTAACAGGCCTAGGGTAGGGGGGACTGTGGGCCTGTGGACCTCCACTGGCAGATGAGCAAGCTTCTGAAATTAGTAACTATAAACGGCATGAAAAGAAGCAGCTGTGAGATATTCAGAAACGAGAAACAAATATTTCGCTGGACACACGAATATCCCATCATAGGGTGCATGGCATAGAAGACGATTATATAAGCATTCTGTTTTCAACCCGGAGTAAACCACCTAAAATTTTATATATCTCCCCATTATCTCCATTCCACGCCCGCAGCACGTCTTGTGTGATCTCGATTTCCTCTCGACGTAGCAGCATAAGGAGCCGCATCACCTTCTCGCCGCTTTCCAAGTTAGCTGCTACCGCCTTTACAACGTCTGACGTAATTCTGATTTCCTCTCCTCGTTTATTGAGCAGGAGCATCATCACTTCGGGGCCACTACCTCGGTTTCCTGCAGCTGCCATCAATACATCTGGCGTAATCTTGATATTGTCTCCTCGTTGCTCAAGGAGGATCCTCATCACATTTGGACCACATCCTCGATTTCGTGCTGCTAGTTTAATCACATCTGGTGTAATCTTGTGTTCATTTCCTATCTCACTGAGAAGGAAATCCATTATCTCCCTTGCACTTCTTGAATTTCCTGCCGCTGCCTCGAGTAAGTCTGTTGAAACATCCACCTCTTGTTCACCAATAAAATGTCTCATTGCTTTCTCGTCGAGTAACCTAGCAATGACCTGAACCTTACATGAAATCGACTGGATTTGCCAGTCTTGGCGCTCGAGAAAGAGCCTAATTATTTGCTCTCCACTTTCCTGGTTACGAATTGCTGCTCTGATCACGTCTGATGTAATCTGCATCTCTTCCTCTCGTTCATCAAGAAGCAGCGTGATCACCTTTTTGCCACGTCGTTCATTTCCTGCTGCTGCCTCCAGTACATCTGGGGTAATCTTGAACTCCTCTCCTCGCTCATTGAGAAGCAGTCTCATTATTCTTTCTCCATATCTATCATTGCCTGCTGCTGCCTGTACTACAGATTGAGTGATCCGGAATTCTTCTCCTCGTTCTGTGAGAAGTAGTTTCATCACTGCTTCACCACATCCCTCATTCGATGCTGCTACCCGTACCACATCTTCAGTAATCTGAAACTCCTCTCCTCGCTCATTGAGAAGCAGTCTYATTATTCTTTCTCCATATCCATCATTGCCTGCKGCTGCTAGCACCACATCCGGAGTGATCTTGAACTCCTCTCCTCGCTCATTGAGAAGCAGTCTTATTATTCTTTCTCCATATCC
>NW_024468051.1:926605-966491 GCF_001896365.1 Talaromyces amestolkiae
TCTTGAACTCCTCTCCTCGCTCATTGAGAAGCAGTCTTATTATTCTTTCTCCATATCCATCATTGCCTGCTGCTGCCTGTACCACAGATTGAGTGATCCGGAATTCTTCTCCTCGTTCTGTGAGAAGTAGTTTCATCAATACGTCATCACATCCCTTGTTCCCTGCTGCTGCTCGTACCACATCCTGAGTGACCTGAAACTCCTCTGCTCGATGTTTAAGAAGCAGTTTCATCACCTCACTACCTCTCACCCAGTTCTGGGCTGCGATTTTCACCGTATTAGGGGTGATCGTGAACTCGTCCCGTCCTTCATTGAGAAACAGCTCTATTATGTTTTCACCGCACCCCAAGTTGCCTGCTGCTGTTTCTACTATAGCCGGAGTGATCTCAAACTCTCCTCTTCGTTCATTGAGAAGCAGTTTTATTACTTCTCCACCACTTCCCCAGTTACCTGCTGCTATCTTCACTACATTAGAAGTAATTCTGAACTCCTGCCCTCGTTCATGTAAGAGTAGCTTCATCACTTCCTCGCCACTTTGCCAGTTCCCAGCTGCTGCCTCTACTACCTCTTGGGTAATCTGGAATTCCTCTCCGCGTTCATTGAGAAGCAGCTGCATTACTTCTTCACCGCTTCCCCAGTTCCCTGCTGCTGCTTCTAGTAAGCTGGGCGTAATGCTAATTTCATTACCACGAAGATCACAAAGGAGCCGCATAAGGTCCTCATCGAATAAGCGAGCAATGTTGTGGATTACATCCGTGTCAATCCTAAGTCGCTCTTCATGTTCGCGGAAAAGAAGCTTCATCAGAATACATAGTCACAACGGCAGCAGGCTTACAAGGCGTACTCTCTAAATGATTATGGGTATTGACTAAAGGTATTATTATAAGATTATTGTTTTACCATGGTGGGATCGAATGGCCAATCTCCCATATACTTCAACAAATTGATAACGTGGGATTCATCCGATTCACCTTCATGTGACGATTTAGAATTGAAGGGTTAGAACAAAAGACTTCATACCGGTGAACCTTGAATTCTCCCAGTGAACCTAATCACATGATTACAATTATTCTGAAGACCGTCCGTCTCGTCCGTTCTGCCCCGACGGCCCTGGTAGGCCTTTGGCACCATCTCCCTGCCAAACATCCAGTCTTGTCCTTGTTTCAAATGTGCTATAACCATGGTACTTTTTTATATGTCATCACAGCTTCACACATCTTGCAATAAGTTCACGACAACATTCTGATATTCTCAAGGCATTGTGAAATACCTTCCAAGAGGTAAGAAATTTGATCACGAAAGGAGCGAGTCTTTTCTGCTCTTCTTCAGCAAGCCTAAGGTGTTCGAACCAATACCGACAGGCATAAAAGAGAAGAGGAAAGTACTCCAAGTCGCTTTGCGTGCCCAGACGCATCGGATGAAGCGAGCCAGTTGACGAGAACGAACGTGGGGATGAGCGCGGAGGTGTAAATGTACGAATGGGTGAGAATCCGTACGTTTGGGACGTACGGGCGGATGTGGGAATTGGTGCGCGTACGCGCGCAATTGATATATAGGATTGAAGGTGCGATACATGAGAAAGTGAGAATGTGGGAATGTGGGAGCTGCGGAAAGATGAGGACTACGTTCAAGGTTGCTGGGGCCGTACGTTTGCACTGTTTGACTGTTTTGCCGGGTTTGACCGCTTTTCATTTGTATTTACATTCTCTGTGGCTCACCTCGCGGTGTGGCTCTCCGTGGCTGCGCCACGATTTGTATCGGTGCCTGGTGGCTCAGGCACACGCCTGGATAGCGGCCCTTTAGATCGTAGCTAGCTACAGCAGGTATATCAAATCTAACTGACTAACATATGCCATTTTGTATGTGTATTGAAGGTGGCCAACCCGCTTACATAGCCAACTCGCTTACCAATTACGTTACTACTACTACTACTACTACTACTACTACTACTGATATGATAGGATTTAATTTGTGGAGGTGACGAATAGATTTGTAAGCAGTAATATTTGAATCAAGGGTTCTAGAAATTGATCTCTGCTACATTGAGAAACATGCTACATGTCTAATGTAAAAAACCAAGCTCAAGAGTGGCAGACTGCGCCTTTGCATTCACATAACAGTACAGGGAAACCTAACCTAATAGGAAAAACCTGTACCAAGGCAAAATAAAAAAAGCCGGACAAACCCCCCAATGTCTCACGGCAATCCACAGAATTTCTGATATGTAGCATGTGATGTCAGGACTGCTAGCAAGAAAAGATATGAGTCATAGCCACAGTAGCAGGATCATCTGTTCTTACATGCCTGGATTTTCCCCCAGCCCCTATTAGTGCTTATACCAAGATAGCTTACTAGTATAAGTCAGCCCTGTATTCTTTATGTCACCTGTACAAGAATTATTCACTTACCGGCTATCCATATTCCATCTTAGTCAACCCTATATTCTTCATATCATCTCCAAAAAAAGGATTAACCACTTACACACTATACATATTCAACCTTAGTCAGCCCTATATTCTTCATGTCGCCTCTCAAAAAAGAATTAACCACTTACATTCTATCCATGTTCCATCTTAGTCAACTCTATATTATGTATATCACCTCTCAAAAAAGAATTAACCACTTACCACCTACCCATATTCAACCTTAATCAGCCCTATATTCTTCATATCATCTCTCAAGAAGGAATTAACCACTTACACCCTATCCATATTCCATCTTAATCAGATCTATATCCTTCATATCACCTTTAACAGAAGAATAAATCACTTACCGACTATCCATATTCCACCTAATTAGTCCTATATTCTTCATATCGTCTCTCAAGAAAAGATTAACCACTTACTGGCTATCCATATTCAATCTTCATCAGCCCTATATTCTTTATATCACCTCTCAAGGAACAATTAACCACTTACATCCTATCCATATTCCATTTTAATCAGTCCTATGTTCTTCATATCATCTCTCAAGAAACAATTAATCACTTACTTCCTATCCATATTCCATTTTAGTCAGCCCTATATTCTTTACATCACCTTTAATAAAAGAATCAACCACTTACCAACTATCCATATTCCACCTTAGTCAGCTCTATATTCTTCATATCACCTCTTAAGAAAGAATTAACTACTCACACACTATCCATATTCCACCTGAGTCAGCCCTATATTCTGCATATCATCTCTTAAGGATTAACCACTTACTGCCTGTCCATATTCCACCTCAGTCAGCCCTATATTCTTCATATCATCTCCAGAAAAAATATTAACCACTTACCAACTATTCGTAATCAGTCCTATATTCTTTATATCGCCTTTGACAAAAGGATTGACCACTTACCAACTATCCATATTCCACCTTAGTCAGCTCTATATTCTCCATATCACCTCCCAAGAAGGAATTAACCACTTACATCCTATCCATATTCCACCTTAGTCAGCTCTATATTCTTCATATCATCTCTCGAGAAGGATTTAACCACTTACACCCTATTCATATTCCACCTCAGTCAGCCCTGTATTCTGCACATCTCTCAAGAGAGAATTAATCACTTACCTCCTATCCATATTCCACCTCAGTCAGTTCTATATTCTCTATATTACCTCTCAAAAAAGAATTCACCACTTACCACCTACCAATATTCAACCTTAATCAGCCCTGTTTTCTTCATATCATCTCTTAAGAAGGAATTAACTACTTACACACTATCCATATTCCACCTTAGTCAGTCCTATATTCCTTATCTCATCTGTCAAGAGAGAATTAACCACTTACATCCTATCCATATTTCATCTTAATCAGTTCTTTATTCTTCATATCGTCTCTCAAGAAAAGATTAACCACTTACGTGCTATCCATATTCCACCTTAATCAGCTCTATATTCTTCATATCACCTCTCAGGAAGGAATTAACCACTTACACTCTATCCATATTCCACCTTAGTCAGCTCTATACTCTTCATATCACCTCTAACAAAAGAATTAACCACTTACCAACTATTCATATTCCACCTTATCAGTCCTATATTCTTTATATCACCTCTTAAAAAGAATTAACCACTTACCGACTATCCATATTCAATCCTAATCAGCCCTATATTCTTCATATCACCTCTCAAGAAGGATTGAACTACTTACACCCTACCCATATTCCACCTCAGTCAGCTCTATATTCTCCATATCACCTCTCATGAAAAGATTAATCACTTACACACTATCCATATTCCACCTCAGTCAGCTCTATATTCTTCGTATCATCTTGAAAAGAAGAAAAGAATTAACCACTTACTTCCTATCCATATCCCAACTCAGTCAGCTCTATATTCTCCATATTAACTCTCAAGAAAAGATTAATCACTTACATCCTATCCATATTCCACCTCAGTCAGCCCTATATTCTGCATATCATCTCTTAAGGATTAAATCACTTACCGGCTATCCATATTCAATCTTAGTCAGCTCTATATTCTCTATATCACCTCTCAAGAAAGTATTAATCACTTACCTCCTATCCATATTCCACCTCAGTCAGCTCTGTATTCTTCGTATTATCTTGAAAGGAAGAAAAGAATTAACCACTTACACCCTATCCATATTCCACCTTAGTCAGCTCTATATTCTTCACGTCATCTCTCAAGAAAGGATTAACCACTTACACACTATCCATATTCCACCTCAGTTAGCCCTATATTTTTCATATCACCTCTTAAGAAAAGATGAACCACTTACACACTATCCATATTCCACTTTAGTCAGCTCTATATTCTTCATATCACCTCTCAAGAAAGAATTAATCACTTACCGCCTATCCATATTCCACCTCAGTCAGCCCTGTATTCTGCACATTATCTCTCAAGAAAAGCTTAATCACTTACACGCTATCCATATTCCACCTCAGTCAGCTCTATATTCTTCATATCATCTTGAAAAGAAGAAAAGAATTAACCACTTACTTCCTATCCATATCCCACCTCATTCAGCTCTATGTTCTCCATATCACCTATTAAGAAAAAATAACCACTTACCGCCTACCCATATTCCACCTGAGTCAGCCCTATATTCTGCATATCATCTCTTAAGGATTAACAACTTACTGCCTGTCCATATTCCACCTCAGTCAGCCCTATATTCTTCATATCATCTCCAGAAAAAATATTAACCACTTACCAACTATTCTTAATCAGTCCTATATTCTTTTTATCACCTTTATTAAAAGGATTAACCACTTACCACCTATCCATATTCCACCTCAGTCAGCTCTATATTCTCTATATCATCTCTCAAGAAGGAATTAACCACTCACACACTATCCATATTCCACTTCAGTCAGCCCTTTATTATTCATATCTTTAGAAAAAGGATTAACCACTTACACACTATCCATATTCCACTTCAATTAGCCCTATATTTTTTATATCACCCCTCAAAAACGATTAACCACTTACATCCTATCCATATTCCATCTTAGTCAGCTATATATTCTGCATATCACCTCTCAAGAAAAGATTAACCACTTACACACTATCCATATTCCATCTAAGTCAACCCTATATTCTTCATATCATCTTTAAAGAAAGGAATTACCACTTACACGCTATCCATATTCCACCTCAGTCAGCTCTATATTCTTCATATTATCTTGAAAAGTATTAACCACTTACCGGCTATTCATATGCCATCTTAGTCAACCCTATATTCTTTATATCATCTCCAAAAAAAAGATTAACCACTTACATCCTATCCATATTCCACCTTAGTCAGCCCTATATTCTTCATATCACCTCTCGTGAAAGAATTAACTACTTACACCCTATCCATATTCCACCGCAATCAGCCCTATATTCTTCATATCACCTCTCAAGAAGGAATTAACCACTTACACCCTATCCATATTCCACCTCAGTCAGCTCTATATTTTGCATATCATCTCTTAAGGATTAAATCACTTACACGCTACCCATATTCCACCTCAATCAGTCCTATATCCTTCACATCACCTCTCAAGAAAAGATTAACCACTTACACACTATCCATATTCCATCTTAGTCAGCCCTATATTCTTCATATCACCTTTAACAAAAGGATTAACCACTTACCACCTATCCATATCCCACCTCAGTCAGCCCTATATTCTTCATATTACCCCCCAAGAAAAGATTAACTACTTACCACCTATCCATATTCAACCTCAGTCAGCTTGTTTTCATGAATCCATAGTAAATTAATTCTGGCATATATTTCCATACCTGTCGCTTCTCAATTTGACTACCATGTTCAGTGTTGCTCTCCTTTATATGCCCTGCTACCACAAAGGTGGCAAAGGTTACTGCAGAGAGAACAGTGAAAATCTTCATATTGTCGATGTTTGTTTTGCTTTGACAGGATTGAGAAATTAGAAAGGTCAGACTCAGATATAATAGGCAATATGGTTAAGTTCGTAATGGTCGCAGACGACTGATATATATAATAATAGTAGTCCGAAGTATCCCACACGGCCATCACCGACGAATGTAACGTTAGCATCCTAGTCGATACCTATGAGAGCACGCGAGTGGATTCATGCGTTGCAATCACCATATCTGGGATGGCCGAAAAATAATCCGGTCAGAAGCCAAGTCCGGACAAAGGAAGCCTAGTGCTCTAGACGAATCAAGCGTAATTCCCATATTATCAATCTCGGCTAAAGATTGCTGAATTATGGCTGCAGGGCGCAGCCAGTAAAATGACCGACTGTGCCGCATGATAAGAAAGAGCTCGACACGCCTTCCGGAAGCCATGAAACGGGAAGCCCATTAAAAAACAAGGCCTGTTTTTGGAGGTTTCATAATTACCCTTGTTATATCAGTTTGTCCGACTGAGACCGTAGTATATTCGCCTAGTCCCTGTGACTATCGCGGGAAATTCGAATCCAAAAAGAAGGAACCGATTACGAAACGAAACCAGACCCTCTTATTGTATGTATACGGGAGATACTTCTAGCATTCCAAATTGAAATTCAGCGTGCATACATTGATTTATGAGGCTGTTTTTCTATTACCGACAGTTGTGCCGCAATTCATATTAATTAGGGGGTAGTACTACGTACGAAGCAGACTAGATAGTCTGCACGGTTCATTCCACTTTAAATCATTTAGATAGACCCCCGGAACACACATAGTGTGGCTGGAATCAACTTGTTATTTCATTTCCCATCGGAATAGCTGCTTGCTGCATGGCAAGTAATTTGAATGTAACGCCCAAGTCAGCCCGCCAATGAGGTAGAATGCGTGAATATTACGTATATGCAGGGAATCGTTAAAAATTTATGATTCGGGTAATCTCGCTGCTCTAAAAGGTACTTTTCACAAGCCACTTTTATTTAGAAGAAACATGGATGTGTGTTATTGTTGGAATCCGCGTATTAGTTAATAAACGGGTAACATAGGTTACTATACAAAATTAGTATGTACGTTGATGTGTGATTTTTTCATGACTATGTTGGGCACCCACGTCGCCCTTTATACTCCTTCTTTTCCCCTTTTCCGTGGATATCTGCCAAGACGCTGATATGCAATTTACAGCCTCTTATTGGCTGAAAGCCTTGACAGCTTTGAGATTAGCTTCGGTCATATTATCAGGCTTCCAACAGTTATCTAACTCACTCGCTGAAATCACTAGCGTTGACATGGTCTAGCGGCAGGGCTAAATTAGTGCGGCGCAGGCAAGCTTTGCTAGTCTGGCTGGCAGAAATTTTGAATCGTCCGAGGTCTACTCCGTACGGAGGTGAGAGTCAAAAGTTGTTGGCATTGCGCTAAATATTAGCCCTTACGCTAGTCTTACATATAGCAATTTGATCGTTTCTTTTTCTAAGGCTAAACTCAAAATAGCTAGATGGAAGGTTTATGAACGAATGAGGGAGCTTCTCTATTTTTCTAGCTGTAATTAATTATGATGTACATAGTACATTTCTATTGTTTAATTAGTTCATCTTGGCATTGCCAAAACTTTTGACTCCCACCTCCGGACACTTTGAAGATGTAGCCCCACCTAGTGTATTGGGCTAGGATAAATCTTGGCCACAGCGACCGCAGCTCCGGGCGCCTAGTCTTCGCACTTTTCGGAGCCTTAATCCACGTCTATTATTATACATAATAAATACGTCCATGATTAGTCCCTTCTACTGCTGAGATAGTCAAGGGTTAATACGTCCTTGTACTGCGTAGTAGTACGAGCAATCATAAATTCTCATGTAACGGTGTGAATATCCTTTGAAACATTGGGTTTTAAGTTTTCACTGAAAGCCACCAAAAGACGGAATTAACTGTCGTGCGTCGCGATTCACTCTTGACTGGTGGACCGCTGGAAGTGTCCATCCGGAGGTCACTGGTTTTGTCATCGTATGGTTCATACGCTCTCAAATCCAAAGTGACCTTTCCGTTTTGGTCGTAGTATAATTTAGCGTCATGCAGGTTGATTCGTAACAGGTGTCGGGGTCCTACTCTCTTTGATTGCTTGGACCCTGCGCCAAGCGGGACTAAACTATTTTTAAAGAAACGCCAAGACAGGTCCACTTCGCCGTATCACGTATGGTATTGTACCGGAGGTCCTTCGTGGAAAGTCACCTTCTCGTGGTGAGGGACGTCAGTAAGCTAGATTGCAGGGTCTAGCTGAAGCTGAGAACTTTCCAAATCGAAACTTCAGCGATAAACCCATTATTGGTTGCTCGCGTACATAATGAACGTGGCCTACTTAGCCATGGTCTTTCGTGACTGCCACGTAAGTATTACTAGAATCCATACTGGGAGAACGTCAAGTTATTTTGTCCTATGGCGTTTGAAGAGACAAGAGCGTGACACCTCACCTGGCCAGTTGGTTGGGACAAAGCTGTCTCTTTGTTAATAGTTTGTTTGGTTTGCAATGAACAAACCAGAAAGTTCTACGTATTTACGATACAGAAAGTAATACCGATGGGTGTATACCTATGTTCGATACTTCATGTAAATTACTGAAATAACAGGCTAAACCTAGTATGGTCTGAATTGCGGGAGTGGCGCTGGGAAAGAGTCGAAGAGTTGCAACTGATGTAAAAACCGTACTTGCAAGGCGCTGTAGATCGGACAATAAGATTAGATGCAGTAAATAAGAGCAAGTACATACGGAGTGTAAGGCTATGATGTACCAATCTGGCAATTCCATAATCAGTCACAGTACATACATGTTGGACCACTCATCATTTCTGAATAAGCCCGATGTCAACGAATCATACACCGAAGTCAATCGGAGAAGGCAGGAAATACAGTGGACTTGAAGGGGGAAATGAAGCATTCAACCAACTTTGAAGGATTGTATCTGACGTCGTTAGTTTTTAATCTAGTTTTGTTTTCTGGCAATAGGACGTCCGTTGAAAAGGTAGGATGCAGGAGACACTGCTCTGGCATGCAGCGTTAAGCATTGTAATGGGCGGAAATCGATAATCTGAGTAGGCCCAGCTCAGCCGTGTATCTAAGAAAAGCGTGGAAGTGTCTACCTGTCAAGTCTTCCAGTCTACTCAAGGCTTCGGCATACCGCCGATAAGCGATTGCTTCTTCCTCCTCCGTGACCACAAAACCTTTTTCGACTTGACGGCGGAGAAGCAGAATCTGGTTATGAGCTTTTTCGAGCTTGCGGTGACTTCTCCAAGCCTCTAAAGAGCAGGACCAGCCAAGGGATTTGAAGGCCGCCTGGTTCATGCGTCCCCTCTCCCCTAGCCGTTCTAGGAGTGGCCACTCATAGAATTTTCTAATTTGTTTCCAGTCTGATGTCTCATTAGAACATGATTTCGGGTAAGAGGAGACTAACAGACCATATCTCACGTAAAGTAGAGGCTCCTGTAGGCAATTTGGGATGGAAGAGTCGACCATTTTCATCTGCTCATGAAGGAGACAATATCACCAGGCAAGCGGATACCAGATGGCATCATCGGGGGTTTTATCATAAGGATTCAAGGTATGAAATAGCGCTTGTTCCGAACCTGGCGCATTTGTCGTGATTCGAATTTGGAAACGATAAGGTGAAGCCGGAGTGTTGCACTACATTCAACCGATCCGACAGTATCGTCCCCGTTCGGTGTCACTAATAAGTTGTTCCTATTTGGTGCCCTTACGGAACCTGTTTACTGTCTATCTCCGAGAAGTATAACCAGTTTATGAAAAGAGGTTATAACGGACTTACCGTCAAAATCACGGAGTGGAGAAAACACAAGCAAGATCAATAATAGGATTCGGAAACCATTTATGGAAGTAGCCTAATAGAATTCCAAATATATATTTGGAATCTCCCGACCACGATATGATGGATAAGCTAGAAGTTTTGCAAGGAAAAACACTAGCACCTAAATTGCTCCTCATAGTGAACATTCATTCAATAATTCACCACGCATCCAACTGTTGGAAAATGCCTGAGAAACTCAAGTCCATTCCTCCACTAGCCTTTGGCCGGACGAAGCCTGAGAAACCCAAGCCCTCTCCTCAGCTTCCAACAGACTTTGGCCGGGCGACGCTTAAGAAATCAAAGCCCCCTCCTCAGCTTCCAACAGACTTTGGCCTTCAATTCAGCCAGTATACGTCAAAATAATCAAGGCTAATCATTCATGAATAAGCAATAAGCTCGATACGAGCTGGAAAGTTTGAGGTCAAGAATATGTCTAAGCCAGTCGGCCTATGATCAAGGACATCCGATCTTTCTTAAAGAACCACTTGCGTTGATTTCTCGGCACTAGCACTAGGGGTATAGATGTCATTGAGATTTTTCTGATGTTTTTTCTAGTATATTATATATAGCAAGCTACTGTAATATACAGTTATTTGCAGAACCAGTGCCTGTGTCACGGACCTGGATCCACCTTAATTAAACAGAGGTGTGTCGAGATACGTAAGGCTTTGGTTTGAACCACACAGGTTCCGTTGCTTATGGCGATGGCTGACTTGAGTAAACAAAGTAATGATGTTATGAACTGATGCTTGGAGGTTCTTAGACGTAACTAAGGTAGAAGAGATCCTCCATACAGTCTGGTGCCTATACGAGTATGAATTTCTTGCTGACTCTCACTGTTACAGCGCCTTGCAAGTACGGCTTTCCATTATTTGCAACTCTTCGACTCTTTCTCAGGCGCCACTGCCGCAATCTAATCCATATAAGGTTTAGCCTGTAAGTTTGGTATTTTATGAGCAGTATTGAATCTATACATACAAAACAGGGTAATGCCGCTCATATTTCGAGAATTGCATGCAGAACTTAAGCATTTTCAACGCAAACGAGGCAAATCGAATGGATATTTGAAGTTAGATGCATGTTACATATTGTGGTGTACTTTGGCTACGCATTTCTGCTGTTTTCAGCTAGTTAATCATGCAGATGCCCAATGCTATGCGACCGTGTAGACGTAAGTCAGCCTTGCAGTAGGTAGCCGATGCTGTTACCCCTCCTTCTCAGCCTCATGAACAATGTTTTGCATTCTCCCCTCATTATTTAAAAAGCTCTACAGTTCATTCTGCCCTTGTCCAGACATCTATATTCGGCCCGTTTGATCCTCCTCTATGACCCACAATGACAACTGTGACGCACAACGACTACACAGTCGCATGGATTTGCGCCTTGCCGCTGGAAACAGCAGCGGCCCGCAGTATGCTGGACAGAACCCACAGTCCGCTGCCTATGCCCTCCACGGATTCGAATGCTTACCAACTTGGTGAACTAAACGGCCACTATATTGTGATCGTCAGCCTGCCAAACGGGATATACGGCAAAGTGTCTGCTGCAGCTGTAGGGACTCGCATGCGCTTGACCTTTCCTCAGCTTCAATATGGATTGATGGTGGGGATCGGAGGCGGAGTCCCGGGCAAAAGTCATGACATTCGATTAGGCGATGTAGTGGTAAGCAAACCATCTGGAAAGCACAGTGGAGTAATCCAGTATGATTATGGCAAGGCGATTCAAGACGGCCAATTTGAGGTAACAGGGGCCCTGAACAAACCACCACAGGTGCTTTTGACTCATATGGGTCAACTGGAGGCAAAACAAATGACTGAAGGCCAGGACGCTCTTTCTCATATAGTGAATGGAATCTTGATAAAAAATCCTAATATGCAAGTACGATTTTCACCTCCTGACCGGTACACTGACTTTCTATTTCATTCCTCTTATCATCATATCGCCGGGGAAGGTACTTGTGAACATTGCGACAAAGAAAAATTATATAAACGGCAACCACGAAAGACAAGAACACCTCAGATTCACTATGGGTTGATTGCATCAGGGGATCAGGTAATAAAGGACTCCGAAACACGAGATCGCCTAGCACAGCAGTATGGAATCCTCTGCTTTGAAATGGAGGCGGCCGGGCTGATGGATGAGCTTCCAACGCTTGTGATCCGAGGGATATGCGATTATTGCGACTCTCATAAACAGAAACAGTGGCAAGGATATGCAGCGTTGACAGCGGCTGCTTACGCAAAATTGCTGTTATTGGCGATTCCTGTTAGACGTCCAGATGCCAACTTACTGAACAACAAGATGATAAGGCACTGGATAGTACCGCTCGCAAGGAATCCCAAGTTTGTCGGGCGTCAAGATGAGATCACAAAACTGGAAGAATTAATAACAATGCAAGACGGTCCTAGAAAAATCGCTATCACCGGGCTAGGCGGGGTCGGGAAGACCCAAGTGGCTTTGGAGCTCGCACACCGCATCCGGGACCGAGATAAGGAGTGCTCAGTCTTCTGGATCCCCTGTACTAGCCATGCCATAATTGAGCAGATGTTTATGCAAATTGCACAGACACTCGGACTTCGTGATGGGAATCTGGCAGAGGTCAAAGAACAGGTCAAGAGATACCTCAGCTCTAAGCGCGCAGGAAAGTGGCTTCTTGTTTTTGATAATGCAGACGATGCAGAGATGTCGTTCGCCGCCAATCATACAGCTCCACCTCTTGAAGATTTTATCCCTGAGAGTAAGGACGGCAGTATTCTGTTCACCACTCGAAACCGAAAACTCGCTATGAAGCTGGCACCATTCAATATTGTTTCCATTCCAGATGTGGATAAAGAAACGGCAGTCAGAATCCTGGATAAGACATTAGCACACGAGGGCTTGCTAAGAGATACTACCACAACTGCTACTCTCCTGGAACAATTGGCTTTTCTTCCTTTAGCAATAACGCAGGCATCGGCATATATCATTGAAAACGGTACCGATTTGGCAACCTACCTGACCCTTCTCCAAGAGCAGGAACAATATGCTGTCGAACTCCTGAGCGAAGACTTCAGGGATCTAGGACGCTATAAGGATATTCAGAATTCTGTGATGACCACCTGGTTAATATCATTCAAAGACATCCAGCAGCAAGATCAATTAGCTGCTGATTATTTATCTTTCATGGCCTGTATCGAACCGCGAAACATTACCCAGTCCCTGCTTCCTCAACCCGCATCGAAAAAGCAGAAAGTCGATGCCTTGGGGCTCTTAAATGCATACTCGTTTACGAACAAACAAGGCATGGATATCAATATGCACCGACTGGTCCATATTGCGACCCGAAACTGGCTCAGGAAGAATGCGTTATTCAGCCACTGGATCAAAAGGGTGGCTGATCATATGCAGAATGTATTTCCAGATAATCACCACACCAAACGAGAACTTTGGCGGCAATACCTTCCTCACGCTTTAGCCGTTTTGCGTGATAATGAAATTGTGGTACAGGAGAACGATTACTTGAGTTTGACTAGAAAGGTTGCAGATTGCCTTTTCAGTGACGGAAGATATCAGGAAGCAGAAATATTTTATGAGAAGATAATGACGATCACCCAGGAAAAATCCGGGGCAAAGCATCCCGACACTCTGACCAGCATGGCAGACCTGGCATCAACCTACCGTAATCAGGGTCGATGGAATGAAGCCGAAAAGCTGTTTATGCAAATTTTAGAGATAAGTCAAATCGTGCTAGGAGCAGAGCATCCCGTCACCTTAAATAGCATAGCAAACCTAGCATCAACCTACCGGAATCAGAGTCGGTGGAATGAAGCTGAGAAACTAGAGGTGCAAGTTATAGAAATAAGGAAGACTGTGCTAGGAGCAGAGCATCCTAACACTCTAACCAGCATAGCAAACCTCGCATCAACCTATGAAAATCAGGGTCGGTGGATTGAAGCTGAGAAACTAGAGGTGCAAGTTATGGAGATATCTAAGGCTGAGCTGGGAGCGGAGCATCCTAACACTCTAAATAGCATGGGAAATCTGGCATCAACCTACCAGAATCAGGGCCGGTGGAATGAAGCTGAGAAACTGGAGGTGCAAGTTATGGAGATATTCAAGACTGTGCTGGGAATAGAGCATCCCGACACTCTGACCAGCATGGGAAACCTGGCATCAACCTACCGGAATCAGGGTCGATGGATTGAAGCTGAGAAACTAGAGGTGCAAGTCATGGAGACAAGTCGGACTGTGCTAGGAGCAATGCATCCYGACACTCTGATTAGTATGGGAAATCTGGCATTAAYCTACCAGAATCAGGGTCGGTGGAATGAAGCTGAGAAACTGGAGATCCAAGTCATGGAGACAAGTCGGACTGTGCTAGGAGTAGAGCATCCTAACACTYTAAYYAGCATGGGAAATCTGGCATYAAYCTAYCRGAATCAGGGTCGRTKGAATGAAGCTGAGAAACTGGAGATCCAAGTCATGGAGACAAGTCGGACTGTGCTAGGAGTAGAGCATCCCGACACTCTAATTAGCATGGTAAACCTGGCATCAACCTACCGGAATCAGGGTCGATTGAATGAAGCTGAAAAACTGGAGTTGCAAGTTATGGAGTGCAAGTTATGGAGTGCAGATGAATCGGCATTATGCTCTAGCTGTTAAACAAGATATTCAAGATGTGGATTAGTTTGGTGCTGGTGTATTTTGACCATACAGCTGGACAAAAGACAACTTGATGGAGCAGTGTAGTCTCAATTTACAACATACATATAGTATATACACATCATTATGTTCTAGCAATGTTCGATATTACGAAGGCACTTAAGAGTCGCCTAATTAATTGCGGCTCTTCTAGGTCAATATCGCACAAATATGCACCTGAACGACGGCTGCATCGATATAACCTGAGACAACTGGGCAAAACCTTGCCTAGCTTGCCACAGATCTTTGTAGTCGTATGTCCCGTACGCATCGTAAAATACCTGAATACCAGTCTAAGCCTAGTATAGACTAGGGTGCGGGAGTGGCGCTGAGAAAAAAGTCGAAGAGTTACAAATCATGTAAAGCCGCATTTGCAAGGCGCTGTATATTTGAGTGATTTACGTTAAGGAACTATAAAGAGCTCAGTATATGATGGTAAAAGAGTGTCTATATAGATTTAGTTCTTCTTGTTTCCGTATATCGTATATCGTATACGTTAAAAGTATTAAGTATAAAGCATATCATATTCCTCTAATAATTACTAGTCCATATACGGCTAGATCAGGAACAACTCGTACTGAGACCAATTGGTACTGACATCAACTCGTACTCACGATTGAAAAAAATGTACATGACACAATCCGCAGACCAATCGAGTGCGTTTCCAGATGCACAAAACATAACTGCGCAGGGTGGCCCTCCCCACCGATCGTCTGGGATCTAGATAGAAACAAAGAAGCAGATTTGAATCTGGTCCTTCAGCGGCAAGTAGAAATAGGGAGCGATGGTGGGTACAAGCATAGATTAGTCGATGCATGTATCATACCTAGATTGAGAAGCAATGCATGCAAGAGCCGCTATCTCAGCTCTGGAGTTATCTAGGCACCGATCCGGATTTGTCGGGATCGAAACAATTCGGACTGGATCCGTTTGAAAAAAGTAGTCACCTTCCTAATCATCTATCTTAAACTTGGCAGGTCAGTCGCGTTTAACCTAGTGCTGTTTACCGGCGACCCATTTTGCAACGACATACAAAAGGATCGATACCCTCTGAACTGGTCTACGAAGTCGCACATGGTAGCTGCAATCTTCAAAGAGAATACATAATGTTTTTCTCGTGCGTCATAATCAGCATTTTGCATATTTCACTAGCATGTGCTGCTCACCACAAGCACCACCATAGAGCGCTTGTACAGCCGTCAGCTGTAACTTCAACTGTAACCCGTGGAGCCGCGGTTGCCGTTCCCACGACCCCCGGTTCCAGTGTTCCCATTGATATCGGGATCGACGGGTATGCTACTCCACAACCTCATTTGAGCAAATTACTGATGTGAGTAGCCCCATGGGAATAATTGAGATAGGCTCACCTGGACAAACAATTGACGTCCAGTTTGATACCACCTTCGATGGGGTGCTGGTTCGATCGACCCGCGCGGATATCTCTGACACATATAACGGCCCTGTATACAATAGTAGCGACTCTAAGTCATTCAGTTATATTTTTGGTTCCATCCCCGAGAATACATACACGCAAACGTTTGAGGATGATGCCTATGCTATAGCGCTCGCTGGCATAGAAACATTCAATATTGGCGGCAACCTCTATTCGAATATCGCGTTTGGTCAGCTTGAACAATACTATCAGAATAGGAGTGGACAGGCTATTCCCTTTAGCGGGGCTGGCAGGATTATTGGCCTCAACTACAACTCGATGCAGCAGCCTGGGTTCTCAAGTTTCATGTACGCGATGAAATATCAGTTGACAGGTGCGTCTCAATTCAAAGCTTGACGTGAGTATTCGTTGACGTTAGGCCTAGAATGGAAATGTACTCTTGACTCATCTCGCGAATGGCAAAATGGTACCTGGATCTTTGGAAGTCTGGAAAGCATGGATGCGCGTGCTGATATCGCGTGGGCGGATCGGAATGTTGGCCAGCCTACTTGGAGTGTCAATATTACAGCGATATCAGCTGGCAGTAGAAAGAATCCTCCAATCAACACCTGGTCCGCGACAGTTTCGACGGCAGAGCCGTCCCTCGTCTGGCCGCAAAAGCTCCTAGACTGGTATTTTACTGGCGTTGACTCTACATGGTCCGCTTTTGATAATACATATCGCTATCCATGCAATGTTGCCCTGCCTGATTTCACGTTTGGCATCGGAAATGGGACCTTCACCATCCCTGGTACCTATATGCCCTACCAGCGTGACCAAGCCGGTACTACTTGCATTTCTATCATCACGGGGGACAATTCTACAGACCCGAGTCATGAGTACATCTTTGGTTCCTGGTGGGCCCAGCTAGGTGTGCTGATTCTTGACTACGAACATAGCCAGGTGGGATTCATGAATAAGTCGGCACCATTGCCCGAGTTTACTACAGCTACCCTTGACGTCATTGCAATGAATTGACTGGTTGCCGTAGATCAGTAGGTAGGATGACGGATGGTTAATATACATAAAGTTTGTCCCATTCGACTTTTACTAGCTAAGCAACCTTCAGACCAGTAAGAAATTCAAATCTCCATTGAAGGCCGATTATGACAACTTTCCTGCAGACTACACTTCTGAATAGCGTGCTCACAACTTCGCAACCATGGTATGGTCAATCTCTCTTGAGTCCACGGAGGACAAGGCATCGTCTGAACAGGCCAAGTCAAGGGTGCATTGAGGGGACAGTACGGATCATTGGCTTACGGATGGGTCAGGAGAGAAGACTTCTGGTGCCCTTAAGTTACATCCTGTCCTTGTGCTCCCACCGGGTAACGCGGCTTTGTTCAATATCGAAGCCAGCTTCTGGAATGCACCTGAGCGCTCAATTAGGATCGCGTCTGAGTCAATTTCTTCATCTTTCTATATTTGGCTGGCCAAACCACAGTGACAAATAGCCTCTCGGTTAATTAGGGCTAAAGTGAAGACGACTGATTGTGGCCATGCATGATAGTGTCGAAGTTTCGGTCATAAAATTTTCCGATGATCGGTGGTTTTCAGTATATAAAGCTTCCCAATGCCCACCTCTGTGCTTAACTCTTTCCCATCTGATTTATCTTTACATTCGGAATACTGCTATTGATATAGACAACGTACAGCCTTCTTTCACCATGGTGAGGAACGAACAAATCCCAGTGGATCAGGCCTTTTATTATGAACGGTTTTCGCAGAGTGATACGGAATCTCGTGCATCGACTGTTCCCCTAGAGGAAACTTCGTCCTGCGTGAACGGGAACACCATCGTTCAGCCAGATTTCCGTGAGAACAATCCAGGGATGCGCGTATCTTCGTGTTCACTCCGTGAAGTTACCAAGCATGACTATGCTGACCAAGCTTACAAAGAAGTGATGGATGCTGCTGCTGCCACTGTCAGTCCAAGCGAGTCGAGGAGAAGAAAGACTGGAATAGGCAAAAGGACAAGAGAACTCACAGATTTGGACTTTATGCTCGTATGTATTCAGATCTCTCTTCACCTGATAAGAAATATTATCTAATGACAGTGCAAGGATGAATTCTCCCAAGAGGTTCGACGTCATGGTCAAGCATGGACAGATGAAATCCGAAAACTTCGAGAAGAGCTCGAGATTTTACAGGACCGGAACCACCGTCTCCAAGAGGAGATCACAATCGCAAACGCCGAGAAAGACCGTCTCCGAGCGGAGCTCATCTTGTCAAATCGTGAGAGGGATTGTCTCCGAGAGGAGTCCGCAATGTAGAGTCAACAGAACGACGAGAAAATTCGTGAGTTACAGCGAGTTGTCGATGAATGAACTGATCACACCTACATTGTCTGTCAAGGCTGCAGTGAAGCAAAAAGAAACGGCGTATATTTGGATGTGGTCATGCGTTCTGTACTGGATATATAAGCGAACTCAATCCTCTCATATCATTTTCCTTTTGTTACTTTGAATAAATATATTCTTCGATTGTGCGCTGCTATATAAAATAAAAATCACAAGAAAGTGTGAAAACAACATTTTTAAATCCGTACATCGACAACGGTAAGCTAGCATATAACGGGTAGTTAGTTAGTTGGTTTCGATATACATCGGGAATATAAATACTCACAAAATAAAGTTGTCAGACACCCAATTAGAACCGTGGACTCCCGGAGTAGTGGAGTCAAAAGTGGGGTCTTAGGAGGAACACCCCCCAGCGATTGGTCAATGGCAGCAGCTAGCCCTAAGACTTGTATATAACTTCAACATAGGCATGATGTCGATGTCAACAAACTGCAATAACTCCCATGATAGGATCCGCCATTCATTATTTTCGACTCAAAGTATAGCAAGTTACGCCGCACTAGGATGTCAAGATGGTCCGACAACCACATCTACAATTTTCATCAACAAGAGCGGATAATCGCATTGTGTGCTGCTACTTCATATAGGTTGGTCGTTCGTACAGAACTGAGTACATTTGCTTCAGGAAACCATTAGGGCTCGTGAACCCAAGCTTCACACAACGAGATGTAGGCAACAAACGAGAATCCCTATCTCTTTCCTCCCCCCATGTCATCGCTATTCTCAAGAACAGAACAGCAGCAGCAGCAATAACAATCATGTACGTCAGCTCTAGCGAATAATCGCGAGCTTTGGTTATTGAACTATAATGAAGCAATCACTAACGAGAACCCTGCAATAGCTACATCAAAATGTCCAGCGCTCCTGCTCCGATCGTCGTCCCTGGGCCCGTTGGATTTGTCCTCCCTGGTGGGTTCGATCTGTCGATCGACCTGGATTTTCTTACTGGATGGGTATGTGATAAGCACCAAGCAAGCAAATTGAGTATATCGAATCAGAGCATAGAACTAACATTGGTGGTCTAGTGCGACTGCCTTAAACCCCTTAGCCAAGAAATCCAAAGAGTGATACAAGAGTACAGAGCTATGGGTCAAGGTACTGAAGGACCAGCTCTCTGGCTGGTAGACTATCGAGAGGATCTTCGGATCCTATTCTTTACGGCGCTTGATGGAGTCCCTGAGCTCCAAACCGATCTGGCGGCTCGCGTGAGAGCCAAATTCCGTGATTACGATGCGTGGCGGCGTGGGTTGGCCCCCGCGCCGGAATAAAAATTGGTCCTTTTTCATTGCCAATGAATTGTTGCATTTTTTTTTTTATAAAATCTTACTAGTAGATAGCCCGTTTGCTTCGTCCCAATACCTTCATTGCAATCACCTTGAATCGTTCAAATATCTCAGTAAACTGTGATTCGCCTCGATTGTGACTAGGGTGCAAAAGCATAATCATCCCCAATAACCACTAGATATGGGATGGTCTGAGACCCATCAACCATGCTTCTGGCAACGTAACCGTAGTCGTAGCTGTTGCTTATCGTACATGCGTCGGAGACCTGCTTGGCGGGTTGAATCAGATTTCCACATCTTGTGTTAATGTCGTGGCTTTCCTATATACTTTTATCAATAATATAGATATGAGCGTTCACCGTTGAACACATACGAAGTTGCAGAAGAAAATCGAGGATCTTCCTTCATGCGATACACGCGCACAAGTAGCTGCCGGCACACTGCACGTGACATTCGCGACATCGGAGAGATGGCCGATGTTGGCGATGGTCTCATTAACGCGCGCCAGTCCATATCGGAGGGAGCAAGTTGGCTCAGGATCCTCAAGAAGTGTGCTCATTAGCCTCGTACTTACCAAGGTCAGTGGTACTTACCGATGCTCTCGAGCGAAAACTTCGACCATCACGGCGGTGTGGCGCTGGGAAGGTAGTCGTATTCAACACCTGTGCTGTCAGATATTGCCTTAAATATACAACTGAGGACATATGGACTTACCATCTTATCAAGAGTAGTATCGTATATAAGAGACGCGCCTTGGATAACGCCCGTCTAGAGAAATGGTCAGCGAAAGAAGAAAGAGAGAATCACAGCCCACTGACTGCTGTAGAGATCATGCCAAAGATCATTAAGTCTAGCTTCATTGTGTCCTGCTGTATTAAACTTTTGTTGAGACTGGCGTATCTCCGTATGGGATACATATATAGGCAACCATCGAAAACAGAGTTTAAAAAGGACAGGTTTGATTAGTGTTCAGGTCATGCTTCTCAGCGAACTACGACTAACTCCAAAAGTGATTTGATGATCACCAGCGACAAATGACACCGACCAATAACGTACTAAATCCAAATGAAATCACTCACTGGCACCAAATGGAGGGGGCGGACACTAGAACGAAACCAATCATTTCCATGATATACGTATCGAATCCAAATCCGGGATACGCATTGATACCACACGGGACAGCCATACTGGCATCAAGTTGTGCTAGCACCAATTCATACCAATGGTGTTGGTTTCCATCTGAAATCTGTGTGCGCAATGTTAGACTCGCTAACGATTAGTAGCATTTGGGGATTTGCGAGAATGTCTCATGCAGGTCCTCCGGGGCAGCACAAGCACCTTAGCTTTTAAAAATCAAATTTATAAGATGGTATGGTTCATTTTGTAATGATCAGTTTCTCGGGTTTCATTTTTCATGAAAGCAATAAGGACTAGGCAATATGCGAAGTCGTCATGGAAACATTATTATGATTATCAACAATAGGGCTTTGTCTTGAGAGGGATTGTCATTTAATTGATTACGGGAGGCGTTCTCGCTCTTTGGTATCATCCGGCACAGATGGTAGCCCTCTCATATTGTAGATCACACCTACCGAACAGGACAAGGACCTTATGGTACATGCGGCTATGCAAGGCTCACCTTGCGGCCAAGAATATAAATAAAGCCTCTGCGTTCACAGCAACCACTTCTCCTAACTTTTGATCGACAAAACTGACAATTCCAGACATTCGAACTTTCCTGCCTTCTACCTTCACTACCCGTACATGGAAGGATGTCGGTATGTTCGGTGACACAGGCCGTACATATGATAAATACAGATCAGCTGTAACGGCACGGCGACTTGTGTCCATAGAAGCACAGCAGTCCGCAAACATATGATCAAGGAAAAGCGCTAGGATCCCGCCATGTACCTTCCCTTCGTGATAGCATAGGTGTTGGTGAAATATCATTTCTGCTTTGAGTGCCCAATCCTCGCCACTTATTTGAAAGACTGGCTTATATTCACTTAAAAGAGACATATTTGTTCCATCTCTGGAATGAGTTTGCTCCTTTCGAACCTGGGCGAGAGTATGCACTGAAATTATGATGTACTGTTAACATAGATCTAGACCATATACATTCCTCACCACTCACATGGTTCAACTGGAGTTGTAGCCATCAGGACAGATGTCGTTTCCACCGGAGTCAAGTAGAATTCAGGGATCTAGTTACCCTCGGATGTAGGGCCACCTTTCTGGTACAGCCATTGCACAGGTCATAGCTGGCAATTTAGGATCACTATATATCCTCATATGGTATCTTGATGTTACCACGGTTCCTGTTTGCGATCGTGTCTCATTCGTTTGGAATCTGCACTGTTCCAGATGAGGTTTTACACAAAGCCGTCGAACCTGTGTAAGCTAGACTGCAAAAACAAGATTTCGAATCATTTCCATGATTTGCTCCTTTCATGCTGGATCACGTATCAATTCCGAAACCTGACCAGGATCATGTAGTGAAACTTTATAAAAACACCTGATAACCTCAAAACAGGACATTCACCCCAAATTGGAGCGCGTTGCTGCCAAACGGGACAGCCGTACTGACACCAAGTCGTGCTGGCACCAACCCGACCGACAACGACTCCACTAGCACCAACTTAGACTGAGATCGAATTAACACCATCTCGGAATGACACCAACTCGAACTGACACCAATTTAGAATGAGATCAACTTGAACTGATACCGACTCGAACTAACACTAACTCAGAACAAAATTGAATTAACAGACACCAACTCGAACCGATACCAACTCGCGCTGGCCAAGGTTCCCGTATGGTGTCAGTCTGCCTTATAGAATCCCGTCTTGTATCGTATGCACCGTCTTGTGCAATAAGAAATCCCGTCTGGTGCGGTATTCACCGTCTTGTGCGGTAAGAAATCCCGTTTGGAACATGTTTTGAGCACTATGATGGAGAACGGCCCTCATGACGTGAAAGTGAATATTCTACAATCTTTGCAGTATCTGCCACAGCTATCTCCCCAACTCCTAAATTCGATAGCATATTTTCCTGGAAGTGATATTATTGTAAATGAAATCTTCCGCAAGCAATCCATTTTATCAGAGAATATTCTCCAAGCTATTGTGACTCGACTGGAGCATCCTGATTCAGATGTAAGATGGTCTACCATTGATGTCTTAGGCGAACAATCGCATTTGTCAGAGGATATTCCCCAAGTCATTGTGACTCGACTAGAGGAGTATGATTCATTTGAACGAGCGACCGTCATTGAGATCTTACGCAAACAATCGCCTTTATCAGTGAATACTATCCAATCTCTTGCAGTCGTACTTTCCAAAAAGTCCTTGCTTAAGGACTACGAGTTGGTAGACGTGCTACTTAAACAGGATAGTCTCTACAGTGGTTTCTTAACCTTTGATACAAGAAGTTTGCGGTCAATATATCAAATTTTAGTTCAGCGAAGCTTCAGTGAGCAATTGAGTTGCTATAGGCAGGATAAGATCCTCTATATTGATCTACCAGATCGGCGAAGGGAGATTCCTCTGGCTTTGAAGACTGATGATTTTATCAGTACCTTTGGGCAGAGAAAGATTTCGCTGGTGCTGAATAAGATTACTTTCCCGCGTGCATTCCAGGACGAGGCGTCAGCCCTTGGAAGGCCTACATCATTAGCAGAAGATTTGAAAACCGCGCCAACTTCTCGTCGCCAGATTATCTATTCATCTCTCATCATCTGCATCATTATTTTCCTGCTCTCCAAGTAGGATAACCTCGGCTGGGTGGATCCAGATTTGTAAACATCCCCACTTGATGTGACCTTTCCAATCTCTTGCATTCAACTCTGACTATTCCTGATGTACGAAAGCTGCATGTCAACGACGACTTTTATTGATATTCTCGAACTGGCCGTGGGCGTCTTGGAGGAGCAGAACGTCAACGAAAATAATAATCTCTCACAAGCAGGGAAGAGACCTTGCTGTCAGGGAACCTAACATAGTTGAAGAGGTCTCCTTTTTAAGTGCTGTATAGGCATGCGCCAGGTTGCTTGAACCTAAGAATTGCTGCTCTCCAACATAGAGGGTTGGAGTAAGCGGTGAACTTAGGTCACTTATCAGGCATAGGATTTTGGAATTGGAAAGGAAGTCTGAGGATATTTGTTCTTAAGAGTCCGCAGCTGGAAGTGCAATGATCTTTGGTCAGGAATATGCCATGCATATCTATAATATTCTTGTAACATACTGATACCAACTCGTGCTAGCACCAAGGTTCTCGTTTAGTGTGGTTCTGCGCTCTTATTTAGTGTCGTAGTTGGTATTGGTACGTTTGGTTCTGTAAAGAATCCCATTACGTACCGTACGAACCGTTTTGGAGCTGTAAAAAAGTCCCGCTGGCGATGTTCGTCGCCATTTGTCCTTGGCATTGATGTCTGCACCTTTTCTAGAAGCTTTTGAACAGCGTCACATGATTCAGACAGTGTTGCTAGATGAAGGGCGGTTCGTCCGTCTCTATCGTCTAGTATAGCTCTCTTTTACATGGCGGAAGCTCTAAATGGCGTTTGCTAACTTAAGGGCCAAGGCCTAGGTGCCGTCCTTCACTGCCTGAACCACAATTTTGACGAATTACTCTATAAGGAATCTTGAAGCTTTACAACACCACGTAATAATGAAATTGTTGGTTTAGCTATAATCCGTATCACGAAGCATAGATTGGGGAGCAAGGGTAGTCCAACAACCCTACGGGGTGAGCCTGCTTATAAGCACAAATATTCGATTATAAAAGACTGATACCCAGAACCGTAGGGGTTCGGGGTAAATACGAAGCTATATACGGGTTTGCGCAGTAGGCGCTAAAAATCCTGTGCCGGTGCGCTCCTGCGTATCGTATGCAGAAGCGCCGGATCGTGAGGTTGATATTCCGACAGTTCTGTTTCGTGCTCTCTTGCTCCCTAGTCTCACTGATACAATTTAAGGATATGGGATCATTTCATCTCGTGTCACATATATAAATATAGGATATCCCCGCAACAATCACCCATAAAACGAAAGTCGACTAACAAGTATACCAGCACTCAGAGTGCTCCGAATCTCAACTAGTGGCTCTCGTCTCAGTCTAGCTCAGCCAGACCTCTCAAAAGGCCAAATTTAGCTAGACTAGAAATTTTGACTAGCAGTTCATCACCTCTTATTCTGCTTTTGGTCATCCAGAATTGATATGACCATGCCTTATTGAGAGCCGAGCAAAAAATCGCTAAAGAAGCAGATTTCCTTCAAAAAGATATCCTGGCCACTCCTAAGCCTCGTATGAAGCGATTGAACCAAAAATCACAGAAATCGCCCACCAAGAAAACTTCTGTATCTCATGAAGAAGTTATCCATGAAGTTATTCCCACAAATTGCCTCGGCCGCGCGATCCGGCTCCCTGAACGTTTTCGCTAAAAATTCGCTTACTAAATTTCTTATGTTTGATTTATTACTACGCCATAAAATCTAATTTATTTGCCTGTTATATGTGGTTGTAGAGCTTCAATTCGTGTATATTGTAAAGCTCAATATTGTGCACGGAGTGGGACCGTGCACGGAGCGGTCAGAGACGGTAAAGTAATCCTGTCAAAACTTTTGGTGCCCCTCCATGCAGAGCCTCCCACTCAATTTTCTAACTTGAGGTACAGACTTGAACAACCTAAAGCTTGGAAATACAATGAACCCCCTTGTCTCTCATGATACCCAATTACCAATATAGTTCACTCCTTCACGTCGGATGTTGCTGGTCATGATGCGTGGAACCTCCACATCAGAAAGAAACTCCACTGGTATTAATAGTTGGCCCTCTAAGAAGACTTCGGTCAATTCCACAAGATGTTAACATAGTTAGGTATAGGACTCTCAAAAAAGCAGCGCCCAGAAAACGAGAGCAGTGCTCCGCCTAAGAAAAAGCGACGCAAGTATAGCAAGACCCAACAAGATCACAACAAATTAGCTGCTGCCCCTGTGCAAGCATCTAAAATCTCCCTCATCGATGATTTTATAAAACTTTACGAGAATGAAGGATATATGGCCTATGCAGAACTGAGTACTAGATCTAAAGGGGTCCTCTCGCGTGAATTGAGCAAATCTGGAATTAAATATGAAATTTTCGACCGTGGTGAAGAGGGTTTTGCGAATGGATTGACAAAGGCTCCAAGTTCAGTTAGAAGGTCACTGAGCAGACGTCAGAATAGTCATGGGCAATACGAGTCGATGAACGAAATTATTAGCGATATGCATGACCTAGCCGCGATTCGGGTTGCCGTGTATTATCCCAATGATTTTAATAAAGTCGAAAACATCATCAACCGTTGCTTTGAGGAAGCTAAACCCCCGCAGGATTGGCCTGATCTGACGTTAGGCCCATTTCCCTATCCGAAGCTTGACAATGATATTTCCGCTCAAAACGATATCTTAGGACGAAACAGCCGGTTTCCAGGATACTTCGCTCGTCATTTCCGGGTCAGATTAAAGGAGAACAGTCTCACAGACAAAGTCCTGGAGATACAGGTCATGTCACTCCTGATGCACGCGTGGTCAAAAATACACCACGAGCTTATTTACAAGCCACGGCTGGGGGTTCCACAGGCCGACGAAGACGACGAGCGCTTAATAGACACCTTGAACGGCAATATCATCGCATGTGAACAGATACTGCGGCAGATTCAGATCAACCACAATAGGAAGAAAGAGCAGGCCGGAAGTCCATTCGGCAACGAACACAAAGCCTGGGATTATCTTGAAAGCAAGTGGCTCAAAAGAGGAAAGAGCGAGCGAATTCCTGTTCTCTCCAAAGTTAGCCTTTTAGAAGGACACCGTCTCCAGCGCATTTTTTATCAGTCACTAAAGACACACGGTTTTAATACCCCCGAAATGGTCGATAAGCTAGTTAAACTTTTCATCGACTACTATGGGGAGAAGAATGAGACCGGCCGGAGTCATTCCACTTTTCCAAAAACGCGGCATTTCTTCTCCTATCTTATTCGATCGCTCGCCAACCTGGATCATTTCAAGAAGGAGGAATATGATCAGTTAAAATTGCCAGAAACTGAGGCCAACAACCTGAAACTATCAGAAACCGCGAAGTTGGTTCGATACAGGGCGTTAATTATATGCAACGCTTTCAAGTATGATGATTTGAACTATTCTCGGATCAACCTTGACAAGTTCTCTGGAAAACGCCCGTCGCGAGACGAATTTTTGATGATACTCCATCCACAGAGTACACTACAGTTCAATCCACAATGCCTTACCGCCTTGAACGACTTCTGCCAGTATCTACTCAATTGGGACGATAAAAACTGGCAATTAGGTTGCGCAATATCCCGGCTAACCAATTTTCGAGTTAAACCAGACCAAAACTCCAAACACACAATCCCTGCTCGTGAATTCTCCTTTACGGAATGCCCTTGGAGTCTCATTAACCTCCTCGATGGTCCTGCCGAATACCGGAACCAGCCGCAACAGGATCTTGTGCCACAATCCGTCAAATATGGTCGCAAGGGCACGTGGGGGACACGTGCACCAATCAAACCTCAAAATGATTTCATAACTTTAGGCTTCCCTGCAGTACGCCTTTTCTTGGATCGTCTTGACTCTATGTAAAAATGAGTAGCGCTTGATCGTGAGATCAGAGCCCAAGCTATATACGTCGATCCAATACATTCTATGTGGAGACTAAACTTAGTTACCGGTAGATCTAGACTACCGGTATGAGTCAATGTGGTTAGTATGAGAGAACTGACTTCAAAAGGACACCAAAATACTTACCTGTGGGGTGAACTAGAGAGTGCTGGGCCAGTGTCATCAGATATCAATTATTCCCACAATTGAAAGAAGAGTAACCGTACTTAGCGATTCAGATATTCATAATATAAAACGTAGTTTCAGATTCTGGGGTTATCAGCCGTCGATATACTAACGAGATAAATGAAACCGGAGTACCGACACAGCTGCGCTTGACTGCCAAGCGTATTATTAGATAGATACCCAAATTGTTTTTCATGGTGTTAACTCAGTAAGTTGCATTGGGCTGTAGTGGTCTGATCGGGCATCATCACGTGGGTACTCGCAAAGATGACCTATATATTCGCAAAAGCCTCCTATATCCAGCAAATCCAGGAATATATTTCTCATCCAAAATCGTGCATCGATATAATAGAAATCTATAGTTGTCGAGATAAATCGATATGAGGTCGTACGCAGATTTCGTCAATTTCCGTCAGCAGGCGAACCCATGCATCCGCGCACTCTCAAAATTTCTGGCGTTGAGACGACTGCCACCAGAAACTTGCCACGTTCATATTGTGGACTACAAATATGACAGCGCCGGAATTTATTCTTCTGATTGCATGAGAGTAAATCATGCCAGCTTCGCTTCCACTCTTCTGTCTCTGGCACCGGGCTCCAAACGACTCATCATAATCGAAGACCTTCATCCTTCTATCCTTGAAATTCTAGGAGAAATCTTGGACGTTGACCCAATTTTCTTTGCTGACTATGTCCTGACGGACATCAAAGATATAGAGAATAATCCCCCTCCTCCCTCTGTGGCTCTGACTCCGTCTCAGATCGTCTCCCAAGCAGATTCGTTTCATATCCACTTTCAGCAGATCGTCGACCTTGGAAAATCAGGTCCACTTCGAGACTCACCATGGGTCTTAAAAACGTCGGGTAACATTCAGAGATCTGTGCGGCGCTTACCACCGCTCTCAGGGATACAGCTAGGCATTGCTCGAGGTTGTTGCTCCATTTTGACAAAAATTTTCAATAACTCGTGGATCGGTTGTTATTGCGAAGCTTTCCAAGAGAATGAACATATCTAACAGATAACAGGTGTTATCCTTGTTGACCCGACAGCTTCCGAGATCGCTCAAAGTCCTATGTCGACCTATGATTATCCATTGCGTCTTCGCCGAGCTCCACTTCTTACTAGCTTTGAAGACTTCCAAACGCCGCTTTCATATTCGGCTTTCCAATCTTCTGAATTTCAACTAGAGCCCTTTGAAGACAGCCTTCTTAAAACTCTCCTGGATCGCTTTTCTAGGAGTCCACCGACTTCTCGAAAAGATACGCTTACACCTTTGAGCCTGGCGTACTTCCCCCTGAGAATAATCATAGGTGAATGGATGTTGTACAGTAATGTACTCGCTCGATATCTAAAACACTATGAATACTCACTCAGGGACATTGAATTGCGAGTCCACGAATATGACATGATGGATCTCCAAAAATGGCGACACCGAGCTATACAGTCACAATTCAAGCTCAACAGTACAAAGGAGTATGTTTCTTATTGGTCTAAGACAGAATCTGAAAGTGGCCCTTGGAATCTGGTCTTGCAAGACTTAGGCCACCTGTCAAAAAACATTGAGCAGTATAGCTATTCCCTTGAGCGAATGATCCCAGTTGTAACTTCCATAGTTCAACTCCTCGATTCTCGCCGGTCAATTCTCGAATCGGTCAATGTGAGACGCCTCACATACATAGCCTTGGTTTTTATCCCTCTTTCTTGGGTTGCGTCCATCTTCAGCATGGCTAATGAATTTGCCCCTGGCAATTCAAAATTCTGGATTTATTTCGCTGTCTCTGTGCCGTTTTGCATTTTTGTTGTGGTTTGGTCTCTGATAATGTCGAACTCATGGAGATGGACAAGGTACGATTCCCTTCGGAACTTTTGTTATCTTGGTAGAGGACGTACGAGGGATTCTGTCACTTGATTAGCTTCCTAAAGCGCGGCAGGGAAATATAGAAGTGAGAGTCTTAATTTTTGGCGTTTAAACATTCCACCTATGGCTGTGGCAATCGTCCTATATGACCTTGTACTGGATCTTATTGTTCAGAACCAACTTAACCACTCTCCACTATCGAGATGTCCTTTTACAGTATATAAATGCTAAGCTTCTCCATTTAAAAGATCGATGTCGCGCACCTATGAATTATATAATCGATGTGAACATTCCAAAGCTCAAGTGCTTGGCTTTTATCCACTTATTAGTTTTCTTGGACCACCTCAGGCTCTAAGGCATTGTTGATAATTCAGGCCCATGCCCCACGCCTCCTAGTCACTGGTTGGGCAGTCAAGTCTAGGTTAAGAGGATAGGTTGAGATATTGCAAAACAGCAGAGCTAACTTAGTATCCCATCTACGAAAGAATGTTATGAAGCGAGATAGGAAATCCCTCTCCACAATCCTCATATTTTCTCTTTCTGGATGCTGACCCTTTCATGCTATTTTTCTGTAAGGGCTGGTCAGACTTTTTATAGCTCTCTGAGGAATCAGCTTGGAGGGTGTTGCCGTATTCACCACCTTGTGCATCCACATCTGCACCGTTCTGAAGTAGTATCTGAATAGTCTTGGTATGGCACCCCGAGGAAGCAGCTTGGAGGGCATTGCCGTATTCACCACCTTGCGCATTCGCGTCTGCACCTTCCAGAAGTAACATCTGAACAATCTTGTCATAGCCTCCAAATGAGGCTGCCTGGAGAGCATTGCCATAATATCCACCTTGAGCATTGACTTCAGCTCCTTTCTCAAGTAGCATCCGAACAATCTCATCATGGCCTTTGAAAGAAGCAGCTTGAAGGGCATTGCCATATTCACCACCTTGTGCATTCACATCTGCACCTTGCTTAAGTAGTATCTGAACAGTCTTGATATGGCCCTCTGAGGAAGCAGCTTGGAGGGCACTGCCGTATTCACCACCTTGCGCATTCACGTCTGCACCTCTCTCAAGTAGTATCTGAACAGTCTTGGTATGGCCCTCTGAGGAAGCAGCCTGGAGAGCATTTCCACATTCACCACCTTGTGCATCCACATGTGTACCTCTCTCAAGTAGCATCCGAACAATCTTGTCATGGCCCCCTAAAGAGGCAGCCTGAAGAGCATTACCATATTCACTATCTTGAGCATTCATATCTGCTCCTTTCTCAAGTAGTATATCAACAATCTTGTTATGCCCCCCTAAAGAAGCGGCTAAAAGAGCATTTCCATATTCACCGCCTTGAGCCTTCACATCTGCATCCTTCTCAAGTAGCATCCGAACAATCTTGTCATGGCTTCCAAATGAGGCAGCCTGGAGAGCAGTGCCATATTTACCACCTTGAGCATTCACATCTGCACCTCTTTCAAGTAGCATCTGAACAGCCTTGTCACGGCCTCCGAGTGAGGCAGCCTGGAGAGCATTTCCATATTTACCACCTTGTGCATTCACATCTCCGCCTTTCTCAAGTAGCATCCGAACAATCTCGTTATGGCCTTTGAAAGAAGCAGCTTGGAGAGCACTACTATATCTGCCATTCTTTGTATTGATATCTGCACCTTGCTCAAGTAGTATCTGAACAGTCTTGGTATGGCCCCCCGAGGAAGCAGCTTGGAGGGCATTGCCGTATTCACCACCTTGCGCATTCACGTCTGCACCTTTTTGAAGTAACATCTGAACAATCTTGTCATGGCCCCTCAAAGAGGCAGCTTGAAGAGCAGTGCCGTATTCACTTCCCTGTGCATCCACATCTGCGCCTTTCTCGAGTAGTATCTGAATAGTCTTGTCATGGCCTCCAAATGAGGCTGCCTGGAGAGCATTGCCATAATATTCACCTTGAGCATTGATTTCGGCTCCTTTGTCTAGCAATCTCTGCACGATCTCAACATGTCCTCCAAAAGAAGCAGCGTAGAGAGCATTGCCATATTCTCCACCTTGAGCATTGACTGCAGCTCCTTTCTCCAACTGTGCCTCTGTCGTAGCTTTCAGTTTTAACTGTTTGCCAAGTTTAGACACCTGGATCTTTACAACTAGATTGATTTCATTATAGATCTGATCATTTTCTTCCTCACCTCGCAGGTGAATTTGAGGGAACGATTCAATGATAGGCTGAAAATCTTCTTCGATCTCATCATATGGTCGACTAGTTACCAGGAATTTGAGCCAGTTTCTCGGTGGAGATAGTCGATGCTTAGTATAATACTGTTGAAGCTTTCCAATGAGCTGTTTCTGGTCTGACCTGCGACACTCATCTAGAGCGTCAAAGACACAGATCGTGTTCACTGATGCCGGATCAGACGTGGCGGCCATAAAAATGCGCCACAAATCTTCCACTTCCTGCCGGATTTTCTCCCGATTCTTTTCCCAGAATGGCAAGGCATATTGTAACAAATGTGGTTGCCATGTAAATAGCTGATGTAGAATAGCACACAATGCAGTGGCTAGGCTATTCTGTTCATCATTATCCTTGAAGAAGAAATAACAAAGCGACGCTGTCGGCGCAGAAGCCGGAATGACCTCGTCAATCAGTGACTTGGCAAGTACCGATTTACCACATCCCGGATCGGCTGAGATCCATAGGAGATCATTACTGCTGCTCTCCCACCAAAGCCGGTACTCTGAACTCTTCAGAACCCACTCACAAGTTCCTTCAACTCGATTGGGGTTGATGTCTTTGTATTGCTCATATGTTGACGTCTTGAATGCTCGATGACAGCTACGTTCATCTTCCGTTAATACTCTCTCCATTTTTTCATGGTGGTGTTTTTCTCGTTGATCAAAAGCCTTTTTCTGGTCCTCCTTAATGTCTTTAAGTAGAGCTAGTGATCATAGAGAAACTGTGTTAGACAGCGCAGACAAACTACTATACGATAATGGTAATTACTTACGACAGATATCCGCCACTAAGCTCTCCTGAGAAACACCCTTTGGGACATAACCCAGCAGCTCTTTCGTAAAAGCCGCTGCCGCTAGAGCAGCGTACCCTTGCCATTGTTTATTCTTATGCGAGTCGGCATAGTCGCAAATACCACGTATCACCAAGCAGGGAAAGTCCGCCATCAAGCCTGCTGCCTCCATTTCGAAACATAATACACCGGTACCCTTGCGGATCGCCTCCCTCGTCTTTCCGTCCTTGATTAGAGTATTCCCAGATGCAATTGTTCCATAGTGTGTTTGTGGATCGCCGTCTTCGCGGGTGATACGATCCTCCTCCCATTCCGCCGGACAATGATCACAGGACGCTGCACTTTCGGAATGCTCATGCTCTATTTTGAATAGCCGGTCCGACTTGAGGTCAGGACGACAGAAGGTTTTCCGTGTCCGTGCATTCTTACCAATGGCTTCTTGAAGGTAAATAGGATACTGAGGATCATCATATAGTTCGGCCGCCCTCATCTGGGCTAGCGCGTTTAGTAACGACTTGGGCGGACTATTCAAGGATCCAATACGTTGAAATTTGCCATTTTTGCCAATTTTACCCATGTCGTGTTGAATAACGCCGCCAGAAGAGCCTTCAGGACGACTGACCACAATATCACCCAGGCGAATGTCGTGCTTCACTGAAGGAGCTCCTCCGCCAATGCCCACCATCAAGCCGATGCGGAGCGAGTCACTAAATGTCCGTAGCATATTGTTGGCAACTGTGGTGGCAGAAGTACTTCCATATTGGCCATCGGGGAGACAGGCAATCACAACATGGTGGTGACCGATCCGACCCAAGGTGTATGTGTTGGTGTCAGTCTTTTCCTGCTCTTGGAGAATACCAAAATTCTCATCGAGCATTTGGATTGCGGCGGCGGCTTCGATGGGTAAGGCACATATCCAACCGATCTGGAACTCCTTTCGAGATGGGGGACTTTCCATGGTTCAGAGCAGTGACGTCACAACTATGTATCGGATTGAATGAAGAGCGAGAACAGAAATGGGAAGGAAGCATTCTTCCTTAATCGATGCGTTGTGGTCTGAGGTTCATGAAAACGATGATTGTTGACAAGGCTGAACGATGACAAGGCTGGCTTCAAGGTTGCGGGCGGTAAGGAGGAGTTTATGTTATTGGGGTCTTGGCAGCAGGTTACATATTAATAAAAACCCGGCTCATGGTATTGACAAGATTACTTTACCGCTATCCCTAATATGGTGAGCGCAGCGCATATATCCACTCATATGCCCTCATTGGATAGCCGGCTTTCCTCGATATAAGGATTTGCCAAGAGGACCCTTTACTAAATTAGCGCGCACAGGTGCTGTTACGCACTAGAAAACCTGCATACGCTACGCGATATAAGGAACAGTCAAGAAGGGGTGATTGGAGGACAATCACCGAGTTCGGTACACGCTGAAGGAACGCTAAAAGAATCACGTGACCAAAGATATACTACAAGATATAGGACTACGATAAGATAATGAGTATATCTTACCGAATGTGTTAAAGTGAATAGTTATTCATTTTTTTCTAATCTTGAGGGGCTGATGGACTGGTTATATACACCATGTATGCACAGAACTACTTCCTTATCGGAACAACACAGCCGTCGAGATATTCTATATTCAACAGAATGATATGATTGGAGGACATATCGTATATTTGCTATGGTATATGAGAAGACAAGTAGGAAGTATACAGTATACAGTATACAGAACTGGGAGGACTGGATATATAAGGACACTTGTTGAATATAAAATATATGGGTTAATATATTGTTCTAATGAGGAAGTGGGTCTGTGCATACCATGGTGTATATAACCAGTCTATCAGCCCCTCAATAGTAGAAGAACAATGAACAACTTAACTTACTTCAACAGGTTATGAGCCTGGCGCGCCTCCACTAAGCCAACGTGCTCTCAATAGATTTGAACTCCACTAAAAAGGGCTAAGCCTCCATTCAAATATAATACCTCTGCTATCTGAGACGCTGATCAATACTGTCTAGGAACCATGAATAAGATATCAACAATAACAAAATAAGGACTCAGGAAGGATGAAATAAGTTATTCTCTCACCGCCAGAGATAAGAATATCCCACTATATAAGTGATTTGATGATATGGCAGATCGCCATATAATCTATCATTAGGTAACGTATCATTTTCAACGATAATGAGATGATAATGTGACAGATCACTGCACCAGGATATCACTGAAGATAAAACTAGAACTCTTGATTCGTCACTGTTACAAAGCTACACCAGAATGGATTTTAAACAACTCCATATCATCTCACCCAGCAATCTTAACAATGTACACTGCTAAGAATGCTGTCTCTCCATCAATGATGGTACCCCCTCAGTCTTTAAAAAGACGAAGAAAAGATGAACAGAAGAGCCACGCTTGGACAAAGAAGGAACTTAATCTTCTTACTCATTTGAAATACTTACATCACTAGTACTACAAACAAATACAGACAGCCCACTTTCCATCACTATCAGTAGGTGCACTTTGCAGAGCCTACTGGCGATTATCCCCCAATGAGCATATGCGCCGAGCGTTAATCATTCCTCCTTCTCTTCACACTCAACCTATATGCTCAACTCTTAAGCATAAACCTTGCTATCTTTATCCTTCTATTTCCGGATCTGAAAATATTTTGTCCACAAGCTCTAAGAACAGACCTATAATTCCAAATCACAGCAACAAGAATCACTATAACCTTCAACCAAATAGACCGACAGCTTTCCCAAGAAGAGCATCACAATACCTAATGGACCGTCTTCGGTTTCCTCACTTTTTCAAATCATATAAGGATCACTTGAAATACGGTTTACCAGATCAAGACTACAATCCTCCGTCTCGTACTCCAACGCCAGAACCTTCTGATCGCAGTCCATCTAACATATCAACTCAGCTCAGCTCAGCATCAAGCTTAGAACTCTTCAGTCTCAAGCCACATTCTCCCAGACCTTTAAGCCTTAAACTATCCACGATATCAAGTCTATCTAGCAACGTGGCAAGCCTAGAATTCCTTAGTGCAGAAGAACATATATCCTCACCATGACTGATCTTGTGAAATTTGAGCAGTTTAGCCTGAATGCATTCTACAATGACATCCCCAAACTTAACAATACCAATGACTGGTTCAAATGGAGCCAGAAAGTCAAAGAGTTCATCCGAATATCTACCATTACTGATGATGGAGCGGCCCCGCCGGAGAACGAAGAAGAAGCACAGAAATGGACTCACCGTCAGAAATTTTACTCTGCAATGATCACGGCCAAGCTGTCGCACGATGCAGCACAACGAATCAGCGCCTTTAACATCACTCGAGTACAACTGCTCCTCAATGCAGTCAAGAACAACTTCAAACCGGAGGGATCTAGAACATATGTACAGCTGCAGAGACGATACATGTCTCTTACAAGAGCAAAGTATAGGAGTGCCCAAGCTCTTGAAGCTAAGATCAGAAAGATTCATGCAGAAAAAATACTCCTTGAGCCTACCTGTGTCACTTCTGAGATTAAGCGAATATTCCTCTTCTTAGAAGCGTTGGGTCCCGACTATGAGAGCTTTCGCGACCATATATTCAGGCAAATGAACATCGTTAACGAAAGGGACGAAAATGGGAACATTACAAAAGCGGCCCCTACATTTGATTCCATTGAAAGCAAAGCGATCGAAGAAGAACATAGAAAGGGACAACTGGCCAAGCAACCAGATACGCAGACACTTCCTACCTTCGCTCTGACACGAAAGTCGGGGGACCGAAAGGTGACGCCGTCAGCAGACGGTACTACATGCCAAATTGAAATTTACAACGCTCCATACTGTTCCTTTTGTCATAAACCCTTTCATCAGGAGGGTGATTGCTTCAAAAAGAACCCAGAATTAAGGGATCAGGGAAAGGACAGCAAAGGACGCAAGACGAAAACTGGTAAATCGCAGACAGACACGCGCAAGTCGTCAAAGAAGCGGTCGAGCTCTGACGATGAAGATGACGATGTGGGTGGCCCAAGAGATCCCAAGAGGCCCACTTTCATGGCAACAAAAGCCTCGGAAGGAGACGTAAATGCTGCGTTTGGGAAAGACATTGAAGGGAATCTCGCGCTTTTTAATCATACTCTCACGATGATGGCTACGAAGACCCTCTCTATCCGCGACGCTTGGATTGTCGACAGCAGATGTGCTCAACACATCTGCAATACCGCCGCTAAGTTTGTTCATATGGAAAAATACTATGGACCACCACTAAGAAGTGTCGACACCTCTACAACCCCATCAGGGATAGGAACAGTGAACATTCTGTGCAACATGCGAGGCAGAAGGAAATAGCTAATGCTTGACAATGTGTTGTTTATTCCATCTACACATACAAGCCTCATATTGGTGCTCTAACTTCTCAAACGAGGAGCAAAAGTCGAGTTCTCAAGCTAAGATGCCAGTATCCGCAACAAATCAAACGGAAAGAATCTGTACACTGCTAGCCAGTATCATAAAGTGTATGCTCTTGATATTTGGATGAACCACAGCTTTCCTATCTATCACGTCAGTCCACAGATGACTCTCTAGCATCATTAACTAGCCCACATGAGCAATGCAAATCTCCATTTAGGATCACTATATATCCTCATATGGTATCTTGATCTTACCACGGTTCCTGTTCGGGATCGTGTCTCATCCGTTTGGAATCGGCACTGTTCCTGATGAGGTTTTACGCAAAGCCGTCGAACCTGTGTAAGCTAAGTCAGATGTTGATCTTAGACTGCAAAAACAAGATTTCAAATCATTTCCATGATTTGCTACTTTCATGCTGGATCACGTATCAATTCCGAAACCTGACCAAGATCATGTAGTGAAACTTTATAAAAACACCTGATAACCTCAACAGGACATCCACCCCAAATTGGAGCGCGTTGCTGCCAAACGGGACAGCCGTACTGACACCAAGTCGTGCTGGCACCAACTTGACCAACAACGACTCCACTAGCACCAACTCAGACTGAGATCGAATAAAAACCATCTCGGAATGACACCAACTCGAACTGACACCAACTCGAACTGACACCAACTCGAACTGACACCAACTCGAACTGACACCAACTCGAACTGATACCAACTTGGAATGAGATCAACTTGAATTGATACCGACTCGAATTAACACTAACTCGAACTGACACTCACTCGAACAAAATTGAATTAACAGACACCAACTCGAACCGATACCAACTCGCGCTGGCCAAGGTTCCCGCATGGTGTCAGTCTGCCTTATAGAATCCCGTTTTATGCCGTACGCACCGTCTTGTGCGGTAAGATATCCCGTTTGGTGCCGTATGCACTGTCTTGTGCSGTAAGATATCCCGTTTGGTGCTGTATGCMCCGTCTTGTGCGGTAAGAAATCCCGTTTGGTGCTGTATGCACTGTCTTGTGCGGTAAGATATCCGGTTTAGTGCCGTATGCACCGTCTTGTGCCGTAAGATAACCCGTTCGGTGCCGTATGAACCCGTCTTGTGCGGTCACGAATCCTTTTGTGTCGTATGCACAATTTGTTGGTATACAAAGAATCGTATTCAGTGCCAACACCACTTCATGTCGGAACAATAAATGGACCAGACGCTGATATTAAACAATAAAATTGAGAKCAAGTACTACTAATTTGTAAACTGACGAGACGAAACAGGCATGTCGAGGCACAATTCTATAATTAGGCGGTTTATCATACTTCCGCCGTTGGCTATATGAGTTCAAATACAGATAATCTTGAGTCTATATCGGCAGGKGATTTTCTCCTCGTTCTCGAGCAGAAGTAAAGGCCATTATCACCAAGTGCCTGTACTCTATTAGCCCACATTCCGGTCGGACACAACATTCTTGGAGAGGCCATACATCAAACCGGGTGCGCGATTGCTACATCGGGAAACAAATTCATCGGGCTCATGCTGATATGATCAGTGCTATACCGGGCATGGGCTAGGACAGACTGCTGTCTCTCTTTATTGAGCAAGAATTGTTATTCACTCTCAAACTTACCGGGACTTCATTATAGTTATTTACGCAATAGGTAATGGAGTAATGGTATCACTTTGAGTACACACTTGGTCTTAACTGTCCATGACAAGAATCTAGAACAGATATAAAATTCAACGCATAGTCTTTGTCCACCGCTTTTCCTGGCCGCGTCATTACAGTTACTACTTCGGTACTTAAGTCACAATGGAAGAACAATTTCATCTTCTGGATCTACAAATCGCGAAGTTTACGGAATTTGGTGTATGTATATTACTACTTCGGTACTTAAGTCACAATGGAAGAACAATTTCATCTTCTGGATCTACAAATCGCGAAGTTTACGGAATTTGGTGTATGTATGATTCTTCCTGAAGCAGCAGAYTTGGACYATCTACGCAAGAGTAGTGAACGGCTGGCTGAGCAGTGGCCCATTCTGGGGGCGCGAATCARCCTAGTGGTGAGTCCGTTACCTCGTGTTTAAAACGGACGTGATTTGATTYCACATTACAGGATTATCAGCCTCGGTACCACGGCAAGATCTRCGTGAACTTTCAATCGAAGACCTGTGCTTACTCGTTGGATGAGTATCTTCCCGGGTTGAACCATGATTCGTCCACCCTCGMCAGTCCAGTTGATACCTTATTTGACTTTCCGGTTTCCTGGAGAGACATGATAGCCCCTCCCGTTTTATCGATGTCAGCCATCGCACTGCGCGATGCATGCCTGCTGAAGATATCCGTCCAGCATGCCCTMTGTGATGCAACTGGTACTTTCTAAYCATGCGATTTACGGTGGAGTTTTCTCATGTACTTCTACAGGTCTTCACAACATCGTACAGGCGTACTGTGCGCTACTGCRGAGAGAATCAGTCAAGTCTCTTAACTCCTCGATCGGCCATCAAKTTGCTGRACGAAAGCGCCCGCATCATGCCAGATTCGCTGACGGCACRATCAACAAGTGCACGCCTCGCGCAGTTCCAGATCACTTCATCCCGAGTGGGTTGGYGGTCAATCTTGAGTACCTTCCTCAAGAGTGCCTTATTCAAGCCCAAGCACAGGAAAACCTTTCGTATGCCGGTCTTGAACGACAATCAGCYGGTTGAAGCCCGAACCGCCAATGGAAAGGTGACTGCGCACGACTTGCTAATGGCATATCTCTGGAAGGTCTGTGGGACCGTC
>NW_024468051.1:966720-996875 GCF_001896365.1 Talaromyces amestolkiae
GTCATCTCCGCTCGACCATCATCAATGCTCGTGGGAATGCTTACCTTCAGCCAATTCTGGATCATTATGAAGAGGCTGATGGTGTACCCATCATGCYCTGGAAAGATGGTCTTTCTACCGGAATTTTCTGCAGTTCGTGGAGTCAAAATCTTCTGTGCAATTCCAAGTTTAAATCAGGCGCGACGCCGGAAGTACAGCCAGTGTATACTCAGCCGTATGTTGGCCCACCAGCAATCTTGAGGCCGCTGCGTCAGACCCTTGATAATACCGTTCTCACTTGTAGAGACCGAGAAAACCGGTTTTAGCTATACGGAAGCTTGGACAGGGAAGTGTGGATGAAGCTTGATCGATTGAGTCGTCAGGGTATTCAGATGGCTAGCTGAGTTCCTCATCAACCCTTCCACACAGCCCTGGGAACCATACACCAATCAGTCATAGAAACGATGAGGCGCGGCTGATGAAACAGATGAATATCCTGCTAGTGCCAAAGGAGTAGAAGAGTTGTCTCTTGTCGTTCAGCAGAAATGGATTCTCGGGTCTTTCGATCTCCCAAACATTCAGTGTTATCCCCCAACGAAATTTGATCTCTTTCGTGTGTGAATTATATTTATATAGACCGTGTAGGCACTCCAAGAACAATTCCCAGCGATAATTGGGGTCCGTGATTCTATCTCCATAGTGAATTGTTATGTAGATCTTTTTCTTCCCGACTTTGTCGAGCATTGAACTGAAGAGCAATGGGTTGCCCTTGATCCGTATCATTTTCTAGATCTATTTATCGCTCTTGAAGATCGAATTCCATAATATGTGACATTGGCTATATTCGGACGAACCAAGAGATGGGATCGGTTGTCGAAAGTTGAAAATACTGTCCCAGATTTCTTGAGGCACGCTCTTTAGCATCGTAAACTCCAGTTTGATAGTATGTAGAATATTTTATAAGTAAAGGAAAGAGTTATTAAAGCTATTTGGAGTATAACATTAATACCTCCCCACTCACCACACGTCCGTGGTTGACTGTGTTCATGTCAGCGATCATGACTCTTCAATTTTGAATTAGAATCTGGATTTATTCCCCCGAATCTCGGCTTCATGATCGAAATATCAGATTGGGCGTGACTGAGTTACTGTCTCAGTCATGGAGCAAAACGTAGATCGAGATTCATGCGAAGCTTGTCACTACAATTAGATCGCCGGATCCTAAGAAGAATTTTGGAACAGCGCTGGTCGTACATAGCATGTTCTTAAGCGGAATCATTCGCATTCCACTTCGATTTTCGAGCATTAGGCGACGAGACGTGTTTGGAAAATTCTCTCAAAAAATCAGTCTGCGCAACTCCGTGGCAGAGACGAGAATGTCACAACAATTCGTACCAACATTGATACCACCATTTTCGACATCGATTTTTTTGGCATTAATTCGTACTAGAACCACGTCGCGATAACATCGACTAACCAGTGGCCTACGTTACCAGCCAGATAGCATTGGCATGGTAGTCTCCATCGACCTTGTTTGTAGCCTTATTTTCTTTGTTTGGTCGACTCACCACGACCAATGAGAACACATTTGGCATTTTGACTTTGAGAAAGTAGCCCACATATTCGGAAGATATCATCAGCTCATTATTTCCGGAGTGGCCGCATTGAGTCTAATAGGGCGGTCGAATCTGCAACAAGTCAAACATGATTTTGTCACTATGCTCTTTGTTCTCCGATGACTTCCCTCAAGTCTTGCGATTATATTGAGTGTGATAGAAAAGTCCCAAAAGTTGCAGAATCATGGATTACGATGGCCAATTCTTTACAGAAATCATTATAGAGATCGAGAGAGGGTCACAGAATCCCTGGTAGGCTTCTAATCCGTCCCGGTGGATCCGGCACATATTTCTCATGATTCTGTTTGAGTTACACAGCGACTGCCCACTACTTCCGGTATCAAAGTTATACAAACGAACGGGGGAAGCAAACAAAAAGGAAAACCACTCAATCAATTGATAGATAAGTGTGTGGCTGGATATCTTTGCAAATAATTCAGATTATATTATGTGACATGGATCTCTCTGGCGAGGAATTTCTTTAGCCTCATGGATACATACCGATTGATCCAAGATTATCGGCGTTTCCTTGTGGAACTGTATAAGACCCTCGAACAACAGCTGGAAGAAGCCAAAAGTAGGATTTTCTGCCAATCAATGTGATGTTAGGTAACTAGAAGGGTAAAGGATCAGCTGAAGTCCAGCAGGAAGCAATGGCTCGTGGGCGTCATTTCACGTTGAAAACTGTGGAGGGATATATTCTCAGCATGAAGAATCACGTTACATCATTAGTGTCTCGTCGGAGTGAACCAGCCCGTCTCACCCTGGTTTCGAGAACCGTGCGAAAGAGCAGTGAAGGGCAATGCGAACCGCAATGGAGCAATTTCACCCATATCAATTACTCTGTTTAGCCCATTTATCCATTAGATCTCTAGCTAAGACCAATGCTGCTTCAATAAATGCCATCCTTTTACGTGTGTCAGGTAGTTTTTAGCTCAGGGTCTGTATCAATTTTGTATTGCTCGAATATTTCGACAGGAATAGTCAGATCAGGTAAAAATGTCAGGGCTAGTCGATGCTCAAGAGGAACACCTTGGTGGATCTCTCAGGCTACCTACCGAGACACATCTCCATCAGTCCGCCTGGGTCCCCCTCGTACAATGATGGTTTATTATTGGCCCGCCTTTTTGAGTTGTGCTTTTTCCATTTGTTGCCTGTTCCTAGCGGCTCTTTCAGCCCTTCTGATTTGTGCTTCATCCTGCTGTTTCCTGTTCCTCTCTGCCCTTTCATCTTTTCTGAGTTGTGCATCAGCCAATTGTTTGATCAATCTCTCGGACTTTTCCTTTTTCCGTAACTCGGAATCGACTTTCTCTCGCTGATTTTGCTCGACGTGCATGAGCTTCACTCTCCGCGATTCCTGAAAGTCTCGGGCCATTTGTGAGACGTTATTGGCTTTGGTCTTCGCTGCAAGCTTTTGCTCTTCGACAGAGCGTTTCATATTATACTCTTTCTGTTCGTTTCTCGGTGAGCTTTCTATACCCCGGATTATAATGGTCTCTGGAATTAGCGAGGCATTGACATCCCCTGATTCGTTCTTCTCGATATCCCAAAAAGTCTCAATGAATTGACGGATCTTCAATCATTTCATTAGTCTCTGCATGAATGAGATATTAAAAAACCTTACTCACACGCTCGTTGTATGTCTGTAAAAACTCCTGACCTCCAATCCTTGGGAGAAATCCGACAATTGCCTGAACAATCTTCCCATATTTTCGGATCGTGCTGCTCTGTGGTGTAACTCGATGGACAGCCATGTTTCGAACTTGACGGACTTCTTGTAATTGAGTACAGAATGTTTCTCGTTCTTGTTCTGAAATTCCACGCTCACGGAAGATGCGCTTGTTACAGAAACAAAAATGATTTGTAACTTTTTCAGTGAGCCTACTCAACTCTGCAGCTTCGGCACAAGAACAAAGACATTCATGCAGAAGCTGCGGCGCATTGATCCTACAGAAATGATAAAGAAGGTATTCTAACTCCGCTTGCCACTTGCACAGAAGGTGATGACAAACAAGGAATCTCTCAATGTGTCAGTAAAGAGCATAGAGGGTTCAATTAGATTCCAATTCACCTGTCTTTGTCGATAGAAATTGAATTTAACGCCATGGCTAGCGGCTAAAACTTAAAAATCTTCGGTTATTTAATGGGTTTGTGATTGCAAATTCAACCCTTATTTATTAGAGCCATTCCATTTTCGATGACATATCAGCCACGTCATTAAACAGTGCAACTGTTGACGCCGCGGGTGGGAATAGATATTGTGGAGGTATCCAACCTCAGGAAGTATTTATTCTTTTTATCCACCGCATTTGGAAGTTCAGAACCGGATTCGGCTTTCTCACTCTCAGGACTATAATGGAAAAGGCCCACACATGGCTCTAGCACCCAGAGGTTGGTCATAAAGCTTTGTCACGCTGTACTTTACGTTTTTACAAATATTGAGAACCATCTACGAGGATGAGACGCGTTGGAGGATGTGCAAGAACCTATCAATCATTTTGACCCGTAAACAAACATGTACTAGTATTGTACATTCTCATTCCAAATCTTCCTTGATTCTGGCCGCTTGCCGTCATGGATCTGATAACGCGGCCAGCCACTATCACTGACAGCGGACCCATTTTGGTTTGACATCCGCATCGCATCGTTCTGGTCGCGCCTTGCGTCGTACACTCATTTCGTTGCATTCATTCTTTTGATCCATACGGTGGATAGGTTTAAAAGATATTGCCGCTGTTTGCGGGAACACATAGGTTAGCAAAAGTTGAGCAATTATATAATACCATGCCATATAGATGATTTTGCGGAATTTTTTCTGCGACATACGTACATTTTACTAAGTTGTTTTCCAAGATGAGGTGGTCATTGGTGGAAGAAAATGGAGACAGAAGAGTCAGAAATGGGGGCGGACGCCTCTTTATAGCCATCGAGCTCCGGATTTCGACATCCTGGGATGCTGAAACCTGAGCTCCGCCTGCACAGCCACAATTCACTGGGAAACCAACCATTGGCACCGTAACACAAGTAGGCGAAGGTAACGAATAGAGGCTAGCTATTGGTTTAAATTCTTTGAACTAACATCTTATAGACTCGAAGTCTAAGTGACGATTGCAATAAATCAAAATTTGCTCAACACATATTCGATGTTTAATCAAAGCTATAAAAAGCCTCTACTGACCACAGAAATTAAATGACCTCAATAGTTGGCCTGGATATGATTTGAATGTTCGGGATTCTGGCATTGTCATGTGGTCGATATCATTGTTCAGGACGACCACCGACCAAAACTTGGGGACGATTCTGTATGGAAATAGTTGAATGAGAGTTCACACTGTTCTTGCGGTGATTATAGCGCAATTCGCTCTGTTTCTGTGCAAGTAACCTCGCAGATTCCTGCTGTTCGTGATTTCCAAGGGCAAATGCCACACAATCAGAGAATAGAGCTTGTCCTGGACAGATAATTTCATCTCCAGAACAACCTGTCACTACAACCAGGGGAAATAGACAAAGCGAATGGGCGTGTTCGATAGAGATCTCCTCTTGGACCTGAACGGATTCAATTCCTTGCAAGGACCCTGCTTCCCATTGCCTGCCGTCTTTAGCATCATTATGCGGGTTGGCTGACACCCAGATCCTGCATGTATCTTTTTGTGCAGCAGACCATAGGAGGGTTGCGTTTGCGACTATTTCGGTCAAATCTGCTTCAAATGTCTGTGTTTTTGATGGATCAATAATAGAACGAAGCATTTTGCTCATACTGCACACGATATCTTTGTGAAGATTCTGTGCCGAGGTCCGCTGTGTAGAGAAACTAATCAAGATCTCACGAGTCATGATCCGCCAGATGGCTTCCTTCTCGGGATTGACTGTGGCGTATTTTTGAGAAAATGTATCGAAGACAATTCTCAAGCCGTTTGGATCCGCGACGTCCTGGACGGAGTCACAAGGATAGGATTTCCAAAGACGATCGCATAGCTGCATAGTAATACAGGCCTGCGCTCCCCGTCTCCACAGGTATCGGGCTACATCGGAGTCTCTCGTCGGGACGAATTTGAAAAACTCTTGTTCTTCAAGACCATCTGCTTCGACCGCTCGCTAAAGCAATATGTATGTCAGTTTTGGGCTTCGCTTGAACATGGAATAAAATTCGTGACTTACTATCTGTTCGTCATTCATGGGACCTGTGATGAAGTCATAGACAAGCTTCTCAATCTTCTGGTTCAATTTTTTGAATTGTTCCCGGCTAAATCTACTGTGAGATTGATTATAAGAAGTTGCACACCGGTCTACTTACTAGTAATTGATTCCTTTACTCTGAATCGGGAACCTTGATTTCTCTTTGTCCAGCTCCGACCGAAGCGCTCTATTTGTTGCCATCAGCGTCTCATTGCCTTCTCCGAGATCTTTTGCTCGCGTCTCTACTTCATTTCTCTCGGCTTTGAGCTTTTCATTTTGTCCTTTGAGTTTGTTTTCGGAATCTTGGCTCGACCTAAGAGCTTTCTGATGGGCCTTTTTCTCCTTCTCTAATTGATGTGTAAATTCAGATTGGAATTCTTGTTTCTTTATCTCCAAATCTTTCTTCATCTCTTGCCTTTCAATGCTAATGGCACGTCTGTCTGCGTTGAGTTCTTGTCGTTCTTGCTCCAGCTCCTGCTGACGTTGGCCAAGCTGCACCCGTTCATCCTCCAGTTCTTGGCATCTTTTTTCCAGTTCCTGTAGCTTCTGTGCTTCCACAGCCTTTTGTATCTGAGTCAATGTATGTTGCAGTCTTTCATTTTCAGCTTTGAGCTCGATTTCCGGTCTGAATACTTCAGCAGCATTGGCAGCATTGGGCTTGATGAAAGACAAAATCCCCACAACATCCGACAGATTCTGGAAAGTATCATGAAGTGAGATTATCTTGTTGATACTACCTTTCAGAGAATGGTCTATCTCTGTGTTCCACTGAGTCACATCGGTGATCGTACCATTGACCGTAGACGAGCGTGTAGAATCATCATCAGATGACGACGATTCGCGCCGCTTGGCACGTTTCTCTCTTCGGCGTTGGACTCTGTCATCTTTCGCCTGCTTTTTCTCTTTCTTGTTCGCCATTTTATTGATGATGTTGAGCCTTTGGATAATATGGAATTTCATGAATCGAAATGGTAGGTTAAGTGAGTCAGATCTATTCAGTCACGGTTCACTTGCCATGCGTTAATAATACTATTTGTACCCTTCGAAAGTCTCATCAACTAAAGCTTCCCAAGCATTTCATTTTCAATAATACTCCCTCTTTGAAGACTCCATTGCAGCATCTTGTTGAATAAGTGAAGCGTCAATAGGTTCGCAAATCATGATGCGAACGACATTAGTCTTCTGGTCTGAGTGGTGCCACGTACGAAGGGAGCCTGCGCAAACAGAGACATCTATTCTCTATCAGTTACACTTCTTCTACGCAGCAACAATTCTTACTTCTTGATTGGTTGCCTACCACTTTGATGAGGAGGCTTGGTGATAGCTTGGCTAGATGGAAGTAGGTAAGTACAACAGGATCTTTTCGCTAACTAGATCAAATACCAGCTATGCATTCTAAAAGGTCGGCGAGGCAGCGAATCCCATGTCTTGAATATGAGAAGTTCGGGAGGAGAGGTGCGGGGATCCTTGGAGAGGGCAAGGCTGCATATGCAGTGAGCTGGATGGTCGGGAACATAAATCCATGTCCGAACTCCTATCTAGGACAATCAGCACTTCCGTCGTAATTGGCCACATACTTTTTGGGGTATTTGCAATGACTGGGATATAGTAAAGTGCCTGCAATCGGAGACAGCAAGGGTCAAGAGCACCGGCTATCGCGGCTCGCAATTTTGTATGAAGCATAAGGAAAGTGTAACTAACTCATGTCGTGGTCTTTTATGAGCAAGGTTTGTCAATTTGACCTTGAAGTGAAGATCTTCGATGGGTTACACGGCATAAATGCCATAATGCTGTCGCATAGCCTTTGTATGATAAGTATGCATAATCACGAACTTTTTCAGATATTCCTTACCTCACTGGAATGCGCGATTTATTTGAGAAAAGAAATGGTATTTGTTTCATGGAGGTGTATGACTATTTTGCTGAATCATAGAGGGAAGAGTGGTTGATCAAAGAAATTACCGATCCAAATTTTTTCTTCTAATTCGTAGAAGGACTAAGGCTAAACCCGCTACAAGCTACTGAGTGAAAAGGTCAATATGTCGTCTACGAGACAGAAATCTATTGCAAAATGGTCCATGTATCCCTCACTCCACGAACGTGTAATTCGGCTGCTGGAGGTAGACAATCTGTACCTCGATTTTTACGAATCCGATCAGTCCGGGAGTTGCGATGAGACGTATGATACAAATATTACAGGCTGGTTCATATGTCGAACTCCTTCATGTGGTGGGAAGGCCTGGTCAAGTGGGAAGGTTGCTGTCACAATACGTTTATATACCGGTGGAAAGTACAACGCGAGAGTCTACCACCAGAGGTGCAAGACCTGCAACAGTCTCAGCCGCCCACGGTTGGACGATACGTATGCACAGAGAATAGCATACCGGATCAAATATTGGCATGGGATCGAACAAGAAAGACCGCAGTTTACTGGAAGGAGCAATGGGCCGCACAACAGCAAGCTGTGCGAAGGGTGTAGACATGGTCATTGCAGTACGGCACAAGTCGATGATTTTAGTAGCAGACTGTGAGTGAGATCTCTCCTCCATGCTCCTGTGATTGAAGTTAAGGTCTTGTAGGAGGGGTGTCCGGCTCAGCTGAGTGGACCATTCTGTTCACGTCGATGATTCTCCAAACCTTGATTTGGAGCATTCTAGGAAATGGAGACAATGATGTGCCCAGAGAAGACGAGTCATTTGGGGTAGCTGCCAGCAAGTGATAAATCTTGCAGCACAGTCCACGCGGACAGGGAGTCTACATAGTATGAGTTGTTTGTTTCGGATATTGAATATGCTGTACGGTATATTTTTTTTAGTCTAGAAGCTCTTCTGGCCAGATGGGCTAAGGTTGTCGAACTAGATCCACTTTGATGGACTACACTTTCAGGTCGAAGACTTTCATTTCCTGTTCTCAACACAATCTACGAGTTCTGCTACCCATGATTTTTTAGGTCATTTCATCATCTTTGACCATACTTGAAATACGGATTTCTTTCTGCATCCCGCTGGTCTTACACGCAGTTAGACAGCAGTTTTGATTTCACGCTGCTGAGTAGTATTGGAATCTATAATAATTCCGCCTTAGCGGCACCTCAATTTTCACTAAGGAGTAACTCTATCCCAAAATAAGCCAAATCCTGAACAATCTCATTATATCCCTCTTTTCACGGCAGCCTGGAGAGCGTCGCCGTTGCCATATCGGCCATTATGGGCATTGACGTCAGATCCCTTCTTAAGTAGTAGTCGAACAATGTCTAGAATCAGAAGCAGGTAAGCAAAAATAATCTAGTTTTACCCAATCAGAGACGGATCAAATTGTCTTCTGAGTGCATTTTCGACAATTCCATCCATTAACGAACGCGGTGTCAAACGTTGACCACATTAAAGATAATGCACAACGAGCGAGTCGATGCCCATCTTGCAGCAGTCACGACGTATTTCCGCAGGCTGGTGATAGAGAAATGTTACGGCATTCATATGACGTTAACTTTGATTCTCCCCTTCGACAATCCAAGAGCCCAGATTAGTAGTGTTATGCTGACATCAATGAAATCGAAGACTAGAGCACCACCAAAAATAATAGCATAGTAAGTCCATGCGATAGCTTCCGGAAACGAAACCTTAGTAACGACAATTGCCCACGGCAACATCCAGAGGAAGTTCGAACCGAGGGCCTGGTACAAATACCAACGTGGGGACGTCGCAAGGAGAATGGCAGCCAGTTGATAATTCAAAGCATAGAAAATATATGTCCAGTCGATGGCCTGACAGAAAAAGTTAGTTTCGTAACATGACGGTACTAGAGTGGCGATTACCTTCCACATCATCTGCGTGATTTGAGCAACAACTTCAGAACCAGATAGGAAATAGGCGAAAGTCTGCACACCATGGGTAGAAAGTGCAATGCAAATGATCACTTCAACAACCAGTGCCACGCAGCATGATATGAGGGCAGGGCGAATCATTTCTTCCCAATCATAACCATTAGCTAATTTAATCAAATATAGGTCACTGTCCATACCAAAGATTTCAGCTCTAGATGCTTTAGGCTGACGTATCTCGACACCTACACGCGCTCGCCATCTCCCCCAGTTGTGTCCAACAAACGTTAGTGTTGATGCCTCAAGAGTCTGGACTGGAACCATAATGAGACCCCATCGAATTGTATTAAAAACGCCCCACGCTGTTGCGTAGTTTTCGCCAAGCAAAATGATTCGGTTGACGAGCCAGAGATAGATGGCATTTCGAATAGCGGACTCCGTGAAAGTGTAAATGCTCGGTTGTGCAAGAGTTTTCAGGGCTGCAACGGTCACTTTCACGGATTCTTCCATCTGCCGCCTCAACCTGAAGGTGATGTACATGAGATAAATAAGGCCGCAAAGTGCGGCGGCTAGATCACAAGCAAGCCTAATCAAGGCCTGCATATTGACGGTTGGTATGAATGACCCAACGTGAAACCTGGATATGATCAAAAGATCGAGCATGATATTGATGACGAATTTCGTTGAGCTGATCACCAGCGGTACGTCAGGAAGATCTAATGCTCTTGTGCAACATGATACAACAGTCTCCATGCTAGATGATAGAGCTTCAACGGAAGAAATCCGCACATAGGTCAACGAACTTTGCCGAACTTGTTCTGGGACAAATGCAGCTGCAAGCTTATCTGAAGTAGCGAGAAAAATTATCGTCATCAGAGCACCCAGCATTATTTGGACAGATATCATCGTATAAGATAAGCTCAACCGGGAGGATATGGTACGTGAAGATTTATCTCCGATGGTCAACCAAGCGGACCTTGGGAGACCATCATTCAACACTTGCACAATAACACCGATATAAGTATATACATCGGTTGTAACGACTTGGCTTGAATCAATATCAGCAACCCAAAGTTTGCTTAGTGTACTGTACAGAGCTGGGAGGAGGAATGCGCCGAAGTTAAAGATAAGTGAGCCAAGATATCTGCTTCTTGATTAGTACAGCCATGCTTACTGGAAATCTCTAGCTTACGTTTGGCGACTCCACAGGCGACGCTGTTTGTGTTGTTCATCCACACGAGCATCACGATCCCGTTCTTGTTCGACATCAGCCGCCCGTAGCAGCACATTTGCTTTTAATGAAGCCATTGAGAAGTTGTTCACAAGATAAGATATTCCTCTGAAGCGAGGCAATCAACAGAGCGAGTGGGCATATTCCTTCAAAGCAGTGTGGTTGACAAGTGGGGTATAGCGTACCAGTGGGGTTCGATTGAGCAGGAGACCTGGATCTGGTTTAGCTTTATGTGTCAAAACAAGGGGATCTGCGGCGGGAAGCATTCTCAAAATGTCCCACCAGTCTAGTCGCGCTTAGTGGTTCAACCATGTCTCATAAATTGATTGATTGATTGGTTGATTCACGGCCGTGCACGACCCATTCTCATCGATCGCAAGCACACGGAACGATTTGGAATGGGGAGGTCCACTGATAATGTGATAATAGAGTGATATTCCCAACCCATCCGAATTATCGAAATGAAATTCCGATCTGACGGCAATATTGAAACGAGACATTCCCTCCCAGTTCTTCAATATTTAACCTGATGGTATGACTTTGGCAGTAACACACCAACTAGTTAGGCGGTGATTTTGAATGGAAAATGACAACGGAAACAAAGAAATCCATCCGATGCAACCTGTCATCCTCTGATCAAGCAGAAGCTTTACAAACGTAATGCAGTGCCGAGTATAGAATATGATTCTAGTTTGTAGTTTGTCTCAATCAATCTACGCCGCAATGTTATTGATGTGAAGTCGAATTTAGCTACCGAATCTGAATCTGGCAAGGTTTCTCGCATGAAAATACCCGGTCTATGCGCCCCCCCTTTTCTTGTTTCATTCCATCCGTGGTAACCGGAACTGGACAATGGCGAAGCATCCACACGAGGCCATCACTGTGAGACGTGACTCGAACAGATGCGCCCTTCGGCAGGATCACAACAACTTCGGCGCCATCAATGTCAAACCGTAAGGGGCAGTTGTCGGATGGCAGAGGGATGGTAATGAAAGTATCCTCCACAAATTTCAACGTGATATGACAGAATTGGCCTATCCCTTCCTGCGGAGCTTCGACTGGTTCTAACCACTTTCTTTTAGCTTGCTTCACAATTCGGAGCAAAAATCCTCACTTTTCGCTTCATGCAGCTGCTTCTGGAGGGACTTATACAAGTCTATCAGGGATCGCTGATACTCTTCAATTGCAAATTGCACATTCGTGACGTCGGTTTGGTAATGATAGATCAACTATAGAATCAATGGTTGTGTCCCGACCGTTGATATTGCTGGATGTCATTAGATTGGAAGATAGATGCAACTGGAGACTTCACAATATATACCCTAAAAGGTTTTCGACAGAAAACACATTGAATATGAACAGAAGTTTCTAAACTGAACAAGTTCGGCGTCATAGAGCCTTATTTCACATATGGATCTTATCTTAGATCCTTAGCAACAACACATATCCTCAAGGTGTCTGAGTAATCTTCTACTTCTGAAGCCGTTTGCTTCTGTTGTCCGTTTATGCAGGTGAATTGTATATTTTCTTCTTCCGACGGAATTTAAATCGACAAGTACAACGCGGTTGTAGGCAGCTTGTTTGTAACACAAATATATTCATAATTGACTAATTGATATGATCCGGATACGAACACATTGCAACAGCATAAGAGTCGGTCTTTGCCTCCGACTGGGTACAGAACTCGCTATTTGTGATGGCCGGGCAGTGGTGGTTGAGGCACCAGTCAAAGTGACCTTTCTTGAAACACCTGCCCGTAGGTTGAGATTGGCACTGGGGACTATGGTCTGTCAGCCGTTTACCAGCCAGCATGGAGCCAGGATAGACTGGAATGCTACCAAGGGTTTTGACGATTTGTTTGATTGATCTCTCTCATAATTTTCGTAAAGAATTGGTCGTCGTGGTCCATAATTCTGCAGCTTATGGGAGTTGTGTATCACGTTTGGTACAACCAAAGAAGTGGCATGAAAGGTATCGGAAGATAAGTATGTAAAATCCCGTCGTGAATTCTTGCAAGTTTGAACGTCCTGATACACTCAATGCAGTCATTCCGGGAATAACGAGCTGATGATATCTTCCGATCATGTGGGCTAGTCTCGTAAACTTTAACCCCAAACGTGTTCTCATTGGTCACCGTGACTCATATCAAACAAGCAATGATCATCCATATGATTCGTAGTGAGAGATTTTCTTGGCAGCAAATTACCTATGCAGCAAAGCGTTCTCGGCGTTCCGTCTCAGATATCCACAGGAAGTTGCAGAAATTCGGTAACGTCGGTTTGCATATTGACGAGATGGAGACCTTTTTGTGGAAAGAATTCAGAATTGTTCCATTGCATTCCAGCATTCAGCAAGCTCTTTCCAGGCGAGGTTTGACTAAAAAGAAAATTCAATAGAAAGCTAAAGACGATGATAAACCTCAACGAATGAAAACACTAGGCTTCCTCCCAAAATTATAGCTATGGTGGGCATGTTTGTATTCAGGTCGGGCCTTTCTTGCTTATGAAGGCAAAGTTCTTGTCTATGGTCACAACCGCTTCGTCTGCTACACAAAATACAAGCCGTCTGGAACTAATTTTCGGCTGGAGTTTCCATCGGTGACTCTCGTCGGGTCGTAAGCATGTACCACGTTGAGCAAGAATGGGCAACAAGATTTGATAATATGAATACATTATCTGTTATGGATTCATTATGGCGTGTGTTATCCAAAAGATGAGCGCCGACGAGGTATTATGGCTAAAGTTGGAGCTGTAAGCGGCAAGAAGCTGTCCCTGGTTGGTGTAGAGACTTACGTCTTATCCATGATAAAGGCTGGAGTACTTTCCTGCCTCTCAGAATCAGCTTGCTTCTGCCAATCGGGAAGAGAGATTGCGGTTACACAACGTCCAGGTCGAACTCAAAGGCTATATGCAGCCGCTCTGCAAGCAGCCTCAAATACATCAGATTGGTATAACTCAAGTGCCCTTTTTTCAACGTAGATGAGGCTACTTGCATACAGAACAGTACGGTAACTATTGCCAGGTCTTTATTTTTCTTTTCTGCGCCTTGAGCTCATTGTTTGGGGAGGCACAAATCATGGGTATGAGTCATTATCAAGCAGGGATAATGCTAGCTTAATGAAAGCCATCACGCGTTTCTTTTATTACTCCTCGATATTTGTGTTATTGCAGGTTGCTGATAACCGATGCAACCTCCGAATCGTCGTAAACAAGCATACAAGCCATGGAAGGCTAGGTGACCTAGGGCGAAGAAGGATTGAGAGACTACTGGACACTACAAAAATTCAGCCTTGTCCGCGGAGCATGATCTTTGTGCTACTTATGTTTCACTGTATAACGAGACTGGTTCTCGACCACGACACGTAGTGCGGTCCCCCTGTCAATGTTTCTGTATGTACAGCATTACCCCTCCTCACCAACAGAATGAGGCAAACCAAGATGCATGCCCTGCCTTCTCTGACAAATTTTAATATGCGGCTGCGTATGGACAAACAATGTCCCACCGGAAAAATAACAGTCCGCAATCCATTATCCGCCCGCGTTTAGACCAACTAGGAATAATTTTGGTTATTGTGCACTCTTCCCCACAGTTCTCGGATGAGGTTGCTGTAAACGGCCTGTTTTATGATGTGTTAATAATTACCCGGATCCCCACCCACATCGAAGATAAATTTCTGCCTCTGTGATGGGTTGTACAAATACACATGGCAGCCAATTAGATATACTATCTTGCCGCCGTAAAGAGAAATCCTCAGCCGTATTTCATCGGAATACCTAATCACAAGCGATTCGGTTAAAGCAGCAATGTGATAGGGCGGATTATTGCGCTGTAATTGGTGAGTGGTGCATACCAGACCGTAATTGGCTGTGGCAGGAGATTGACCGCAGTCCTAAGGAAGTTGAGAATCCTATTGGTTGTATTGGGTAAGTTTCGTTCCCCTCACACCAGACAGTACCAGAGCACGCAGCCTTGCGACCAACCGTCTTGCGCATTGGAACAGAGACGATGATATTGGGCGCGTGACTGATAATAGTCATSGTGAGTGTCMAAGCCGTAAACGGTTGTCGGGCAGGACAAACGGAGTGACAAGTTCCGTTCTCCGTCGCGGGGGCGTACGTGTGAGAGGGCACGACTTCCTCTCTGTACTGGTTCTGTGATGTTTGGTGTTTCGTGAGGTTCGGAGACTCGGTTTTCGGCGCGTCGGCGCGTCGTGAAAAGGGGAAAAATCGCGTTGTTGAGCTCCTCCTGGCACTCAGAGACAACAAAATTGTTTCTCTGAGAGTTCCCAGCGGACACCACGTAGAGGTGGGAGCTCGTCGTCCGCCTTTGTCATCCCTGTCTGTCGACCTAGGTTTTTATTCTCAGGTTTCCCACCATAATTCTTGTCACCTAGATTTTGTTTAAATATAGGTTTGCGCCAACCACAGGTCAACCCGCTTATGTTTGCTGCGCACTCAGATCGGTAGCTGTGGGTTTCAACGCCCCATAGGCCTACGCGTTTGTGCTCATAAAACATTGGGATGGAGCGCATGCAATAGATCTACATCTCAATTATCTATCATATTGGGAACTCAATATAGATCATCCTATAATTCATTCAACGGCCAGGATAGAGTTGTGAGCATGATCCTATCAGAACTATCTGCTGTAAGGCCCACCTAGCCAACTTTAATAAACTCCCACGCAACTCCTTTTCCCCCGTACTCAGCAACCACGAGCTCTCTCCCCCCTCCCCCCCAACTCTCATACCCTGAAACCCAAACCATTGCTTAAAAAGCAGCTCATGTCGTCCATCCGAGCTAGGCCTCGTTGAGAAATATTCGAACAGACTATGGTGCTTCACATCCGCGACGAACTTCCAGTTCCAAGTATTCCAGAAGCCACCGCTATACCTTATGTATATGTCTGTGTGGATGTTCCGGGATCCAAGCCAGCCGCTCGCCGTTTCGATTACCCGCCAGTGACAATGTGTGTTGGTGATGTCGAGGGGGTGTGGAGGCATGGTTTGCCGCTTTTGAGGGTCAAGGTTGGTTTGGGGGTGTCGTATAATAAAGGTCTCGTTAGCGAGTGGCGGGGATAGGCATGGGCTGGTAGGCTGGCCATCGTGGTCTTCAAGACAAAGTGCTGTGTGCGTCGGGGTAAAGCAACGTCAGTATCGGAATCAGACATAGTATGAATCTGGACCAGGCTGTGTGATGAAGTTGAGGTTAATAGGTGATGGACAGTGTAGATTAACGAGGCTAGGGAATATAGGACTATTCAAAAGTCAGGTCATCTAAATATCCCTTGCCTGGAAATTACCAGAATTTGCAATTTCTCAATAGGCAGCGAGCTGGATTACTAGCTGATCATCCGCTCGTCCCTTGCAGTTCGTACAACGAATGACCAACACATTCAAGGATTCATAGCCTTATATTCGACTTCATAGAAAGTTTCGATTGTCCGGCGATGAAAGCACGGAATCTACAACCGGTGACTAGCCCTAATGAAGTCGTTTGGTGGTCAAGCTTTTCGCAGCTCCCCCCTCTTTACTTTATCATTCTTCTACACCCATTCTCCTACAATCACCTCGTGCCTTCCCCCACGGGTGAACTTGACAAGCAACTTCGAATCCTAAGAAACATGATGCTCCAATACTTTCTCGACTGTAACTCGGGTGAGCGAAATCGTGCACTGGCTGGAACACGGTGGAATACGGTGGTGTGATGAACGTAATACACTATACCGTATTAGGAGTAGGTCCGTTTCAGACCACGTTTTTCTGTCGATCAACTAAACCATAAAAGCGATGGGCGGCTCGGGCCATTCACGTGATTCACGTGACACCAACCGTGTGTTGAACGCCAAGGTGCTCTAAGCCTAATTTGGCGCCTACGGATATTCGGAATCTATCCTAGGCGCGCGCTGCGCACGCCGTGGCCCTGAAACGGATAGAAAAGAGGTCGATTCTTTGAGTCAGTTATGGAAAATAGAATAAGTGCATCACAAAATAACGACTGTTTGAAGCCAATCAAAAGCATGCCCAGCCATAACCCATGCAGCCAAGAGGCTCTAGGCCCAAAAGGGGAGTCAAGTTTCTAGTGTCACTTCTGTCGGCATGTCGGCATTTTTGCCACTCCTTTCGGTCTGATATCACAAAGGAAATACAGCGTCCTGAGCCAATAATACTACAGCTAAAGTATGTTAAACCCTAGAGCCCTAACGCCAAGACCCTTCTAGGCCCAAAAGGGTTGTTCATTTTCTAGTGTTAGCTTCCGTCAGCGTTTTTGTGTGGGGGTCTCGCACGCACGGTCCTACTCCCTTCCACTCCCTTCGGTCGTTTCAGGGCATTACACAAAATTATCAAAAGAATGCTCAAGAATCGACTTAATTTGAAGCTTTGCAAACTAGCAAGAAGGCAGATATCTAGAATATTCTGTCAAACATCGTCACTCATTTTACACACATTCTTTTATGTATAAATCGCACCCAAAACCCCCTTACAAGGATGTCCTGGAGGGTGTGCCAAATGTACTTAACAATATCGAATAATATCCCTTCTTTTATCGCTTCTCCACCGTACTGCCGTAAGTGCTCTAGTGTAAAAATCGGTCAACACCGTGCTCTCAATCTGATGCCCCGCTTGACATGGATGACCTGCCGAGAGTCGTGGAAGCCCACTCTGACAGAGCGAAATTGAAGTCCACCCATATCACTGATCCTCTATGAATATCTTTTAGTCACAAAAAGCAAGAGTCGTCCTAAGATGCCTCCACGATCTCGTGATGAATTCCGTATTGCGATAATCTGTGCCCTTCCACTAGAGGCGGACGCGGTGGAGGCGTTATTCGATGATCACTATGATGATCTGGGCCATTTATATGGCAAGCACATAGGCGATGCCAACAGCTACATCACAGGAAGAATACACAATCACGATGTCGTGCTGGCCTATATGCCCGGGATGGGGAATCGAAGGTCCGCCAGTGTTGCCCGTGGCTTGCTCATCAGCTTCCCGGGAATCAAACTTACCTTACTGGTCGGGATCTGCGGCGGAGTACCATACGCATCAGATCGGACGGAGATCATCTTAGGGGATATCATTATTGGTGATAGTGTGATTGAATATGATTTTGGCAGACAGTACCCGCATGGGTTCGAGCGGAAAAGTGGTGTCAAAGAGACGCTCGGATCACCTAATCAAGAAATCCAGTCCTTCCTAAACCGTTTACGAACTCGCCGGATGAGAAATCAAGTACAACGGCATACCGCGCGATACCTGCAAATCCTACAAGGAATGGATGACAATGAATGGAATTATCCCGGTGCCTCATACGATATGTTATACGATGCCTCTTATCGCCACAAGCACTACCAACCACAATCTACAATAGAGTGCATCTGTGGTAGCTGTCATTCGGCCTTCGATCCAGTATGTGAGCAAGCATTGAAGAGCGACTGCACAGAGGTCGGATGCGTAGGACATTTAGTCCAGCGATACCGACTGCGTGCGGATCGGCCATCGCCACTTATTCACTTCGGCACGATTGCGTCGGCGAGCTCTGTCATGAAATCCGGTCAGCGTCGAGATCAACTAGCGGACAAGGAGGGTGTGATTGCATTTGAGATGGAAGGTGCTGGAGTGTGGGATATCCTGCCTTGTGTAATCATCAAAGGGGTTTGCGATTACGCAGACAGTCATAAGAATAAGGCATGGCAAAAGTATGCTGCAGCCACTGCAACATCGTGCGCGAAGGCTTTCTTAGTATACTGGGAAGGCGGTGTTCAGCATGAGCGTCGTAAGTTCATCTCTAGCCGCCGCAGAGCGACCGTGTCTCTGTTTGCGAATTCTGATTAGAGCCTCATTCTTAGCAGAAACCTTAAGTCACCCCAAGCCTTCAACGGTTCCCTTTGTGAGAGATGAGATGTTTGTGGGCCGAGAAGACATTATCAAGAGTATTATTGACGCCGTTCAAGGACGAAGCGGGCATGCTTCGAGGCGTGCCGCACTCGTTGGCTTGGGAGGCGTCGGGTGAGTAAAGCGGAAGAAGTTGACACGTAACATACTGACTATGTTCCAGAAAGTCTCAGATAGCGATCGAGTATACCTATCGAGTTCGGGAATCCGCGCCTAACATATGGACATTTTGGGTTCACGCGAGTAATGCAACAAGATTTGAGCAAGGGTATCGAGATATTGCAGCCGTAGCAAAGATTCCTGGACGCGATGATCCAAAATGTGACATCCTCGAGCTGGTTAAGAAATGGCTATGTGACGAGATGAACGGCAGCTGGTTGATTATCCTGGACAATGCAGACAATGTTGATACAATGTTCAACAAATGTGGTGAAAATATGCCTTTAGTGGATTACCTGCCTCATTTTTCCCATGGTTCGATTTTGGTTACATCCCGGAATCGGACAGCGGCACGGAACATCGTGGGGCATCGCGGTCAGGTGATACCAGTAGAGCCAATGGGCACTAATGATGCCATTACCCTATTGAAAACCCGTATTACGGTAGATCAATCATGTGAAACTGAAGCGAAACTCCTTGTGGAGGCACTCGAACGCATTCCTATGGCAATTGCACAAGCTGGTGCATATATTTCAAATCGCTCACCTCGAATAACCGTTACGACTTACCTGCAGCTTTTCCAACAAAGTGAATCAAATCAAGAGCATCTTTTAAATTATAATGATGCTCATGATCTTCGACGAGATCGAAGCGTCCGCTATCCAGTCATCACTACGTGGCAGATCTCGTTTGATCAGATCCGCCACCTGTGTCCCGAAGCCACAGATCTGCTGGGATTAATGAGTATGTTTGACCGACAAGGAATTCCGGTAGAGTTACTCAGCGATGGGATGGATCAATTACAATTTGAGGATGCGATGGCTCCATTAATCAGCTTTTCTCTCGTCTACGTTGAATTTGGCGGACAGTCATTTGGCTTGCACCGTCTGGTGCAATTATCAGCTCGACAGTGGCTGAAAAATCAAGGACAGCTTCATCAATTGGCCAAGAAAAGCATACACATTATGGAAGGAGTATTTCCCAGTGGAGATTATGAAACATTCAAATCTTGCCAAATGCTCCTTCCACACCTGAAAGAGACACTTCGTTTCACCAAGGGGTTAAATGAGGACCATTTAAATGTGTCGAGTATTACCAATCGATGTGGTTGGTATCTTTACCAGATGGGAAAATATGAGGAGGCAGAGGCCATGCATCAACAAGCACTCGGTGGATATGAGAAGGCGCTAGGCGCAGAGCATCCTGACACACTGACCAGTGTCAACCATCTAGGCATAGTGCTTGAAAGTCAGGGAAAATATAAGGAGGCAGAGGCCATGCATCGACAAGCACTCGCTGGAAGAGAGAAAGTGTTAGGCGTTGAACATACTGACAGACTTACTAGTGTCAGTAATCTAGGTTCAGTCCTTCAAAGACAGGGGAAATATGAGGAGGCAGAGACTATGCATCGACGAGCACTCGCTGCTAGAGAGAAAGTGTTAGGTGAACATCCTGACACACTGACCAGTGTTAGTCTTCTAGGCTTAGCGCTTCAGATGCAGGGGAAATATGAAGAGGCAGAGGCCATGCATAGACGAGATCTTGCTGGTAGTGAGAAATTGTTAGGCGCTGAACATCCTGACACACTGACCAGTGTCATTCATCTAGGCTCAGTTCTTCAAAGACAAGGGAAATATAAGAAGGCAGAGGCCATGCATCGACAAGCACTCGCTGGATATGAGAAAGCGCTAGGCGCAGAGCATCCTCACACACTGGTCAGTGTTAGTAATCTAGGCTCAGTGCTTGAAAGTCAGAAAAAATATGAGGAGGCAGAGGCTATGCATCGACGAGCACTCGCTGCTAGAGAGAAAGTGTTAGGTGAACATCCTGACACACTGACTAGTGTCAGTAATCTAGGCTCAGTGCTCGAAAGTCAGGGAAAATATGAGGAGGCAGAGGCTATGCATCAACGAGCACTTGCTGGCAGAGAGAAAGCACTAGGCGCTGAACATCCTGACACACTGATCAGTGTCAGTCTTGTAGGCTTAGTGCTTCAAATGCAGGAAAAATATGAGGAGGCAGAGGTCATGTATCGACGAGATCTTACTGGTAGTGAGAAAGTGTTAGGCGCTGAACATCCTGGCACACTGACCAGTGTCAACAACCTAGGCGTAGTGCTTGAAAGGCAGGGAAAGTATATGGAGGCAGAGTCTATGCATAGACGAGCACTTGCTGGTAGAAAGAAAGTACTAGGCGCTGAACATCCTGACACACTGATCAGTGTCAGTCTTCTAGGCTATATGCTTCAAATGCAGAGAAAATATGAGGAGGCAGAGGCTTTATGTCGACAAGCACTCGCTGGATATGAGAGACTGTTAGGCGCTGAACATCCTCACACACTGACCAGTGTCAACAATCTAGGTATAGTGCTTCACATGCAGGAAAAATATGAGGAGGCAGAGGCTATGCATCAACGAGATCTTACTAGTAGTGAGAAAGTGCTAGGCGCTGAACATCCTGACACACTAACCAGTGTCAACAACCTAGGTGTAGTGCTTGAAAGGCAGGGAAAGTATGTGGAGGCAGAGGCTATGCATCAACGAGCACTTGCTGGCAGAGAGAAAGCACTAGGTGCTGAACATCCTGACACACTGATCAGTGTCAGTCTTGTAGGCTTAGTGCTTCAAATGCAGGGAAAATATGAGGAGGCAGAGGCCATGCATCAACGAGCACTCGCTGGATATGAGAAAACGCTAGGCGCTGAACATCCTGACACACTGACCAGTGTTGGTAATCTCAGATCATTGCTTGAAAGGCAGGGAAAAATATGAGGCAGAGGCAATGCATCAAGGAGCACTCATTGGCAGAGGAAAGATGTAGACTCAATACTGTCTTTAAGCGCTAAGTGGAATACGAGGCTTAGGCACCGCAGTCCTCAGGCTGAAGAGGATGTGACGGCTCCAGTTTTGCTCCAGGTCAAAGCTCGCCTCAAAGCCTTATTCCCGAAGCTTGCTGCGGGCATGTCAATACTCTCTGAGCTGTATTTTTTGATCCCTGTATCTAGTATCTATCATGGAAGTAAGATGACCGGTGTACTGGTAGGGCCCATGTGTGTGGTGTATATTTTTATGACCTCAACCCCCAGTTTATCCTGGTCTTCTTCCGATCTCCATGCCTAGTTTTTCGTCGACACTGGCACCTTGATATTATGATATTATAGCTTGGCCTCCCTGGTTGGTGTAACTTTCAACCTAGGGTATTGCGCATTCACAGATTTGATACGCCTGTAAATTACATGTATTGCCGTTATGCACGGATCTCAGTTGTGCGTGGTCGATTTTTGAATGGGGTTAGTGCGGATCAGTGTCTTTCACATGATGTACGCGACCCTCTTGTTTTGACATGTTTGCATCCAACACTACCGTAATCAATATAGCCTAGCCACGTGATTTTTTGGCACTGCCACCTCTATTACTCATAGCTCTTTAATCTAAGTTAAGTCACTTGATGACTTGTTATCAGACTTTGATAGTGAGAGTCAGCAAGGCATTCTAACTCGTACGGGCACCAGGCTGTACGGGGATCTCTTCTACCGGTATCTTTGTTACGTTGACGACTACCGATAACCAGTTCGACTATTGTTACTTCATTACTCAAACCACTTTACCGACTATAACTCAAGGAATCTGTGCGAGGTTCAACCAAGCCTAACGTATCTCGACGCACCATTGTTTAACTAAGGTGGATCCAGGTCCGTGACACATGAAGGAGGTTTCGAATCTGTCTGTATAGAGACTCCATTATTCTCTATATTTCAGTAAGTTACGGCAAGTTACGGTTGCATGAAACGGTTGGAATATTATTAACTCGGGCCGAGGCTTAATCTGATATTGGCTTGGGTGTAGGATATTTAAATAAATGAAGTGAGTCAACTACGTGCAAATAATTAGGGACGTTCATCCCACTGATCATTGCAGATCAAAATATGAGGGTATTCGTTGCTGCCTAATGCCTGTTAGTTGTCTCATTGGCTGTTCCTGAAAACCTCCTGGAACGGGGGCGACCTTCTGTCACAAGCCCTGAAATCTCCGCGGCCCTTCAAAACAAGAGGCCTAAATTTGCCCGGGAGCAAAAATTGCTCGCGTGGTGATGATGAATGATGAAAAGGAGCAACAACTTAGACGGAGCACGGAAAAGCCAAAAATGCTGAACCCTACTTTTTATGGGATGTTCATTTTTAATAGCACAGCAATATGAACAGCGTTGAAAAAAAAGAGACATTCTTTTGTAAGGCGATTTTGGGTTGAACGAAATTTGACCAGGCACTTTCATCACCTGTTGAACTTGTTTGGGTGCGGGCTCACATGTGGTTGCCTAACGTGAGGCCAAGAGCGTTCACTGTTCAGGGTCTACCCACGATGATTGTCCTAAGTTAAAAGCGCCAAGGAAGATAAAGGAAATAAAAAGGGCAATGCGTTTTGTGTATACTCATTGCAATAAAAAGCCTCTAGTAACCACGGGAATTAATTGATGTCGATAGCCTCGTGGCCTGGATACAATTTGAATGTTCGAGTGTCTGGCATTGTCATATGGTCGATATCATTGTTCACGACCACCGCCCAAATCCTGGGAACGACTCTGTATGGAAGTAGTTTAATGAGAGTTCACACTGTTCTTGCGGTGCTTATAGCGCAATTCTCTCTGTTTCTGTGCAAGTAATCTAGCGGATTCCTGCTGTTCGTGATTTCCAAGGGCAAATGCCACACAATCAGAAAACAGAGTTTGTCCCGGACCGACAATTTCATCTCTGGAACAACCCGTCACTATGACGAGGGGAAATAGACAAAGCGAATGGGCGTGTTCGATAGAGATCTCCTCTTGGATCTGAACCGATTCAATTCCTTTCAAGGATCCTGTTTCCCATTGACCGCCGTCTTCAGCATTATTAGGTGGGTTGACTAACACCCAGATCCTGTATGTATCTTTTTGTGCAGCAGACTATAGGAGGGTTGCGTTTGCGACTATTTCGGTTAAATTCGCTTCAAATGCCTGTGTCTTTGATGGATCGATAATAGAACGAAGCATTTTGCTCACACTGAACATGATATCCTTGTGAAGATTCTGTGCTGACGTCTGCTGTGTAGAGAAACTATCCAAGATCTCACGAGTCATGACCCGCCAGATGGCTTCCTTTTCGGGATTGATTGTGGCGTACTTTTGAGAAAATGTATCGAAGATATTTCTCAAGCCGTTTGGATCCGTCAAGTCTCGGATGAAAGTGCCTGGTCAACTTCATTATACTCGCATTAGAACCGGCGTATGATCTTTGGAAGATGCTGATAATGCGCTAGAAGGATATTTAATGGGCTCATATTGGCCGGACATGTATTTGAAATAATTGTCCGCTAAACAATGGTATTGAGGAATTGTTCGTTTCATATGCAAATCTCGGCAGCTGCATCAACTTTCCAGCGGCTTTTGGCCGTAAACCACATATCTACATCATCAGTGACTCGCTGGTCTCTACCCTCTCTAGGAGGAGAAAAAGGTTAACAAGAGGAAAACGACTTACACCGGCCAGTAAGCATGCATCTTGGTGTTCTTGATATCATTCCGGCAAGCCATCAACAGCAGCTCCAGTTCCTCCACCGACATACCCAAGACCTGTGTGCACAGCCTTGCCGAGAACCCATACAGCCCGTCCAAAGTGTTGACCATATTCCACAACCCCAGTTGTTTGAAAAACTTGTCCTTTGGCCACTGATTCTGTGGCCACTTATACTTGATTTCGACGACATTCTTAAACCCGACACTGACCATAAGCGCTTTGTACTTTTCGGCCAGCGCGGGGTCTTTGCCTAAGATGCTGAGAGCTTTTACTAGATTTTCGTTTAGTTCTTCAAAGGACGTCCCATTCATGGTACCGTCGTCGGACCGGACGGGAAATGCAAAATCTTGAAGCTCGAACCATCCGCCTGGGGCAAGGCCATCATATACTTGCTTAAACAGAGAAGGACCATCGGTAATGGATGCACTGTCTTGAGCGGTAAGAAATCCCGTTTGGTGCTGTATGTGCCGTCTTGAGCGGTAAGAAATCCCGTTTGGTGCTGTATGCACTGTCTTGTGCGGTAAGAAATCCCATTTGATGGCGTTTTCAACAATCTTGTCAATTTGCGTACCCGTTCGGTGTTGGTAGGTGATGTTCTGTAACTGTTCCCGAAAATTAGAGGAGGTAGCAATCTGTGATTAGAATACTAACTTCAAGGCATGTCCTGTAGCAACAGTAATTAACGCCAGGAGGAACATAGCCCTATATACTTCATCTTATTTCGGGCTCATAAATCATGTGGAAATATCACATGATCTGACGCTCGGTGGTCCGTGCAGATGCAATCAACAGGGACCTTTTCCGCTTTAAGTAGCCTTAGGCCTGGAGCGTTTACAAGATTAAGTGTAAGTCTGTGGAGACATTGGGACTTCTGAAAAGACCTTGATTCGCTTGTTCTTCGACTTGTACGACTTCATTCCAGTATTATTGAGGATCAAAACCACAAGCCTTAGTCATGGAATATACGCAATCATTGAACACAAGAAAGTAGATCTCTCAAAGTTGACTTGGAATAGCATGTATTTGACATCAATGAGATTGCGATGATTGACTATCCCATTTGGACATTCACCAAAAACACTCGGAGGGAGACTAACAAGTCGTCCCTTACGTGTTTCGAGGATCCCGAAAATTTGAACTACCCGGGCACATAACGATCTAGGAAGGTCGTGATCTTCGCAAACTAGAGCAGACGAAAGAAAAGAAAAGAAGTTTCTCCAGAGCCACCTATAGACATATCTCTGACCATATAACAGAGAGATATTTAAAAACAAAGGATTATTATACTGCTCACTGATCCAGACTAGGGATATATCCGCCAGAACAACCCCAGGAAGTCGTCACACCTGAATACGAAAGAACCTGCTGAACACTGGCGAGCACATAGCATTAAACATGCTTGAAACAGCTCACTCCGAATCAGAATCTTATGTTGGAGACTCTTCGGTCTCCTCATCCGACTCTGCATAATTTAGACTGCCCGGGCGATCTTCGTTGTCTGAGTCCACATAACTTGGGCTGCCTGAGATGTCTTCCTCATCTAAGTTCATATAATTTGGGCTTCCAAAACGGCCGTTCTCGTCCGAGCACTCATTTTCATCTAAAACAAACTCGAGTCCGGAACCTCACTGTCAGCACAGCTCTTTCCATCCCATTCCGAGTCTGTTTCGTAGTCTGATTCGTTTAAATTATCTTCTTGCGCCCCTACTTCTAGGAGATCCCGAGCTCTTGTGTGTACCTAGACTGCCAAGGCATACTGATATGCTTTCCACAACGCTTTCGGATTCGCCTGGAGGCAATTGGCAAGTTTGATAGTCCACAAAAAAAAGTATGACGGTCAGAAAAACCTCATGAAACTTGTCGATTTCTCAGTGGCCCAATCATTTGAGATTTTAACTGTATATTAAGCAGCAATATTGAAATATCAGAAGACCATTCAACAAGGGATTGAAATGAGCGACACACTGTACATTCCTATAGAAAAGAAGCGCAATATCTCAAAATTCAACCCTGATGATCCAGCAGTCCAGCATTTCAGCATCCTAGGATGCCGAGACCCTATGCCCAGTCCGGGAAACCATGACGGACCGGAGTGTAACTACCAACAGAAGCATTGCATCAATGAACCTCACAAAAAGAGAAAATGCTCTCCAATCCACGCAGTTAAGCATAATCGACGTGCAGTTCACCGTATCCTCGAGTTAACGGCTCSAGGAAGACGCTCTTTATCTGATAGTCTCTATTTCCCTACCGCTAGTCTTCTCGTCGCTGTCCGATGAACCGGGATTCAAGCAGTCATTGAGGCCTGTTGTTCGCACGAATGAGAGCAAGCCACCGATAGATGACAGATACCAGGAACCCTGGCCAAGTTTCAGGAACGGGTGCTATGCAGCCATCAGTTCTATAGGTCTACACATCTCGAAAAACATTCTTACCTTGAGAAGTGTTCGGGGATCAACCGTACTCGGCAGGGTGACAAAGTTCTTTGCTATGATCCATGACATGCTGGTCGTATCTGTGCTCCTGTCGAGACTCAGCAACTGACTGGCCATCCGGAAAACCGCTTGCACATCGCCAGAAATATCTTTCGCCTTTCCTTTCTCAGTCATGCTCTTTCCTACATCGCCTACCGAGCTGTCAGTCAAGTAGTCCTCATCTTGACGCTTTCTAATCATTTACCAATCTTGATTTCACCTTCGTCACTGAGATAGATTCCACCACAATGCAAGTGACCATGACTGACATTCAGACCTTCGTGGATATAGATCAGTCCATGTAACAACTATGCAGCATTAGTCGTATTCAGAGGTGAATTGAGTTTGAAGTACTTTTTTGCAGATGGTCGCCACAGCGACTCGATCCAACATTGTGGATTTCTGAAGTTTCTCCAAAGATATCCCTGGTCTTTCATAATGAAAAAATAACTTATCTCCACAGACGGAAATATCGAGAAGATTCAGGAGGTTTGGATGATTGGTTCGTAGTACAGGACTGGATTTTTCGTCCACCGCGTCGAGGTCCATTTTTTGGAGAAAACTCGGTCGGCCCGGGACGTCGCCTACCTCCATTCCGTAGAAGCCCTCACCGTACTCTTCGGGGAAGAAGTTGGTGAGGACAGTGTCAATTCGCGGGTACGGGGGCTTTTTGGAGCTGTCGATCAGCGACTGGATTGACTTCCTTTCGTGAATAGCCTCATTGTTGTTATTGTTGTTAGCGTTGTTGAAGTCCCGAGCAAGGGTAGATGGAAGTGTGGATGGAAGAGTAGTCGCCTTGTACACAGCAAACGATGGCCCGCAATGTAAAGTCATCTTGAGTCAGATATGCGCACCATGAACTGGAAGTTAATGAAGGGTAAATACGGGGGTTCAGGCGGCTTATATATTTGAGGTGAAGACCTTCAATAGCAGTGGCTCATGTTATCCTCTTCACGACACAAGACGAAATGAGCGAACGGAGCATTAGGTACCAGTAAGGAAGAGAAATCGCCAAGGAAGAAATAGAAGGAAAACAAACAACAAAAGCATCTGCTGTCAAGATATGGTCTTAAGTGTAATAGACTCGGCATAATCGACACCATCGGACTGTCACCAACTTAGATCGAAACTAGTTGAAATGATATCAGGTTAGATTTACTGACCCTGACTCATTTTCAAAACTAACCCGTTCGGACACACGTTACAATTGAACTCAGAGAGAATCAGGTTCAAGAGAACATGAATACGAATCGACCATTCCGGAAAGTCAACCAAATACAAAGAGATATGAACAGTAATATTCTAGACTGTAAATCATATAGCTTGTACTAAACTTGAGGATTATACATCTTTAAACTATTAGTTTTACTGAACTATGCATTTTACTGCGATTTGCTGTCTGTTTCAGCTCGGCTAGAAGCTCTTCATGCCTGGTAGGATTCAAGCGGACAAAAGCTTGCTGTGACCCACGGGCTCTGAAAAGGTCATCTATCCATTCCGTTGTCCTGCGCTTTAGAATTACTATCGACTCTTACGAACTACTACACGATGCGATCGCAGACTGTGAGTAAATTGGGACCTTGGTCGGAATCTCTACTAGCACGAGCGGTTGCTACTTCTCTCCGGGACTTCTCGAACCTTTTACAGAACGAGATTCTTATCAACATCAAATGGATTCAAGGCACCAAACAATATCATTACCCAGCCAGACAGATTGTTCCGGCAGTAAAAAGGATTAACAAGATAAAGGAATAGTACAACATCAAACGATGTTAATATCAGAAATAGACACGTTGTTGAAAGAAAGCGCACACGAAGAACAAACGGAAAATTTGGACTGTCGGTACGAATTACCGTAGTGCCGGCACGAGTTGGATACAAATCACCATCGACAATGTACAGATACGAGTACCACCCACACTAAAAGTCGAGCTCATGCCCGATACGTTGGCCCAGTCACGTCAAATATGATCTAAGAACTGAGTGAGAGATTGAGAAGAATCCAGATTCAGATTTTTACGATATGAAAAGCATGATGGCCAAGAGGAAAGCAGTCAACCATGGATTTCGTCGTGGGCGGATAGGTATATAATAATGTCATTCTACAAAAAAACTCTCAGTTTTGAAATATATTTGTTCATAAGATATTCCACATACTACAAATCTGGGGCTCATGATGCTTGGGAGCATTCCTCGAGAAATTTGGCACAATATTTTCGCTTTTCGACAACGGATACCGGCTCTTGCTTCGTCAGAAGATGACAAACACCGCAAATTGTGGAATTCAATCTTCAAGAGCGATCAATGGATTCAGGAAATAACACGGCTTCACGGCGATCCGTTGCTTTTCGGTCTGATGCTCGACAAAGTTGGGGAGAAAAAGATCTATATGACAATTCACTGTGGTGATCGAATTGCGGACCCCAACTATCGCTGGAAATTGTTCTTGGAGTGCCTACACCGTCCATATAAATATAACCCACGCACGAGAGAGATCAAATTTCGTTGGGGTATTACACTGAATGTTTCAGAAATCGAAAGTCCAGAGGATCCGTTTCTGCTGAACGACAGACAATTACTTCAATTGCTGTCCTTCAAGAATACTGCTCAGCCTACCTCACAGTTTTCATTCTACGGCACGAAGCAGATCCTCAATCTCCAGCCTTGTCATATAATCAGTGTAGGAGAGCCTCCATACTACTCAAAAGCCCTCAAGTACGGTTATGCGGTCAATTTCCAAGATGGAAACAAAACGACCCAAGTCTATTTTGAAAATAGGCAGAAGAGGTTCTTACTGGATTTTGACTGCGAGCCACATGGCAAAATCGTTAAAATGACGCTTAGAAGGTAGACTCTTGGTTACCGGAAAAGAACCTAGAGGGAACCCCAGGAGTTCTAGTCGCCAGATAGATTGCGGAAGCAATATTCTCCAGAGTTCGAATACTGGATGACCGCGAATCACCTTGGGGATGATTTATTATTTTCATTCTAATTCATTAAGAAGAGTCAAGAAGAATGTTCAAATCAGACAGTCAATTTTCTCAGTCTCACTTATATATCATATCTTCCAACAATCCAAATATAATAATTCATGCGCTAGTCAGTGGCCTTTTATAGACTTTACTATTCCGAGAATGCCTATACAAGGGCGGAAGTTATCGTAACAACTCTGATCTTTCATTATTATCTTTCATTATTATCTTTCATTATTATCTAGTTCTGCGTCRTTTTARACCATCCTATAGCTCRTGATCT
>NW_024468051.1:996924-997249 GCF_001896365.1 Talaromyces amestolkiae
GTTCCTATTGCAACATATCTGCAACCAGGGACAACACGGATAAAGTCCCTTTGGCTCTTCGAGTACTGTTTCAAAGACTGCAGAAACTCGAAGTGACGCGCTTTATAGCCCTCAATCTTTGAATTTTTGCCAGCGCGCCATGGATTTACAGACAATGGCCACAGATGGTGGCCCAAGAAAATATCAGTACTAACAATACCACTCGCCCAAATGTCAACTTTTCTGTCATAGTCTTCAGRTTCCATTTCTGGCGCAAGATAGTGCACGGTTCCCACCCGATCCGGGCTGGTGCAATGACATCGGTACTTTTGTCCAGTTTACAACT
>NW_024468051.1:997267-1024904 GCF_001896365.1 Talaromyces amestolkiae
AAACATGTAGGGGGCTTTGACCTATATAAGAAGGCGGTACATCTACCTTTGATGTTTCTTGTTCTCCGACAACACCCTTTCCTCTTCCTGTCATTCGCTTCACTACATATCAAAGCAGATACAAATAATCCTTCAAACTCGGAATCGAGCATGAGTGCTTCTACCATTCTTGCAGCTCGTCTGCTCATGGTGCTGGAGGTTTATGGCCAAAACACCATTTACAGTGGCTCCGGGTTCGGAACCTACTACTATGATGTTCAGGAGATAGATGCCTGCGGCACTAGCTTTGAATATCAGAATATGGGTGGTGTTCACTGTAGTTTAGAGACGACTCTGAGCTTGACTCAGATCAACTCGAACTATTTGGTTGCTATGAACAATACGCAACTGTCGTCGGACATGCCCCTATACTGTGGCAAGAAAGTCATTGTCTCAGTTAACGGCCAACCCTCTGATCTGCCGCTCTTCATCGGTGATGGCTGCGAGCGCTGCGGTACTGGTTCCGCAACCGCCACTTCCTGGGATACGGCAGGCGCGCCTGGTTTGGACTTCAGTTACGAAGTCCTCAATGAGCTATCGCAAGGAGCCGCTTGTGCTGAAGGTCACATCGATATTTCCTGGGAAATTGTTGACGAGACTCTCTATGACTTCGATAGTACCGGCTCAGGACTTGCACAGGGACCTGTCTCGAGCCCTGTCCCTGGTAGTCAGGCTAGCTCTCCTACCACCTCATCTCCTACTTCAACTCTAGCGACTTCCATAGTCGAAATTCCTACCGAAACGACGGGGAATTCGACCCAATGTTCCGATGCGACATGGCAATGCAATGGCAATGTCCTGGAGCAATGCTACAACGAAGTCTGGAACCCAAGAGCTACATGCGTCAGCGGTATGACTTGCCAGGGTGATTCGAACCCTTACTGTACCTTCCCATCACCAGCCTAGATTATTCCCGTAACCAGGAGTGTTATACATCCGACTTCCGAAAAATGGGGTGGTTCCGGTCAACACTAGGTTGATGATGTTGATAGGATTATTGCGTGTCTACATATAGGAAAACAGGTTATTCATGAATAGGCAGCTTGACTTATCTGTTGGCTTTCCCTCAAATTATAGATTAATGCTACAATCGCTAATAGAATATTCGCAAAAGCTGTCATATTCTTCAATCGAGACAGGCATGCATCGCGCAGCGCTATGGCTAACATCGTTAAACAGAAGACACTATCATATCTCTCCAAGAAACAGGAAAGTCGAATAAGGGATCAACAAGATTGTCGAAATTGTCCAAATTCTGACTCAATCCGGGAATATACTCATCCAATGAATGATCATAGACCTTGGAATGAAAATTCATACACGGCTTGCTATATCGACGCTCATAATCCTGCAATACAAATTCAAAGGACGTTGGTAGATGCATTGAACATGAGGTACGAGACTCACTAGTTGGTTGACCTGCGCTCCCAAAATAGGCCACTGCTCAGCCAGCTTCTCGCAACTGTTGCGCTGATGATCCAAATCTGCTACTCTAAGAAAAATCCTACGTTCACCAAACTCTGTAAACTTAGCGATTTGTAGATATAGAAGATGAAATTGTTCCACCATCGTAAGTTGGACTATCCGTAAAATGATGTTAGAAAGCGGTAGACAAAGTCTGTCCGTCGAATCTTATATCTCTGAGAAAATATTGTCATGGACAGTCGAGACAACGAGTGTAGTCCATTTTGATACCGTCTCTTTATTACCGACTGATTAATAGTGAAGCTTCCTCAGCTACAGGACGTGAGTAGCAATTTTACCCAATAAAGAGAGGCAGCAGCCTATCCTAGTCTATATCCAGTATTGGGAAGATCATAACCTTAACCATATCAGCATGAGCGCGATGACCTTGTTTCTCAACAGATAAGCGCTGACTCTGATTTAATATGCAGCTTCACCAAAAGCTTGTCATTGGGTACGTAGTGGTGCTCTGCTCTAATTCTAGCTTGAAGGGAACGGCCTTTACTTCTGCTCTAGAACGACGTCAGGGTCAAAGAAGGATTTCTTACAGCACTAGACAGATGTTTGTCAACTACGCACAATGAGATCGCAGACTATGAGTAAACTGGGACCTTGTTGGAATTTCTACAAGCACGAGTTATACTAGGATGGATTGATGTCAGTTTAAGTACAGAATGACATGATCTACAGACAGCAGATGGGAAACGACTGTTGACATGAAAGAAATACTGGTTGATAGAGCAGAAGATGGTGCGTACACCACCAAACGGGATTTCTTACCGCACAAGACGGTGCATACGACACCAAACGGGATTTATTACCGCACAAGACAGTGCATACGGCACCAAACGGGATTTCTTACCGCTCAAGACGGTGCATACGACACCAAACGGGATTTCTTACCGCTCAAGACGGTGCATACGACACCAAACGGGATTTCTTACCGCTCAAGACAGTGCATACGACACCAAACGGGATTTCTTACCGCACAAGACGGTGCGTACGACACCAAACGGGATTTCTTCCACTGTTTCCATTCCGATCACTGCTCACAACTCGAAACACCCCAATGCACAGGGTGGATCTCTGTCCGTTCATTTCATCGTCAATCCATTGTGGTGTTTTTCCCACCACCGAACGACCTTTATTGTCGTTTCTCACGAATATTTTTCGTACTTATAGTTCCCAAGTAATTATTATTCCAGTTAAAGGGGAATAATCGTCCAGACAACAGCAAATTAAGCATGGGGCCGCCTCTTCCAAAGTATCTCCTCCGTTCCATCAGAGCAAATCCAGAGGTTAGTTCTATAAAGGTCAGAAATTCTCCTGCTGATCAAAGTCCCAGCATGCTTTGGCTGTGTACCAGTTCTTGGACGCGTTTTCTCAGTTAGATAAAGCCAGCCAGAGACTAGCTCGTGTCGCTGAAGAGAACGACGAGATAAATTCGTATTTCTTCGGAGGAATAACAGATCGTTCTTCGAATTTGCAATGCAAAGGTATGTTAAAGATTACTTTCTGACAACAGTATGGTGTTACAGGCTTCATGGTTGACGCCACTAGGTGATCTCTCTCATTTACACCAAGACTCGCACATCCCAGAGAGCGATCATATACCGGATATTTTATACATCGACCCGAATTTGCTACACAAGCTACCGAACCCCGGAAGGCAGATCTCCATAACAAAGGCTTCGTTGACAGGCTTGGGGTTGGCCTCATGATCTGGAGCAGAACCCGAGCAACAGGGGTACCAAAATACATGATTAACATTACATCGATCTATTCAACCATGTCAAGTATTCTACCACCATCTCCATCGAGTCTGAGTAGCAAAGTCCAAGCAAGAAAGACGTTGCTAGATCTCCCCGCTGAATTATTACAACTGGTATTTGATGATGTACGATTATAACCAAATCCCATACTAGAAGTTCAGTCTATATACTCATGATGTATGATTAGCTTATATCTTCCGATGACTTATGGTCACTTTACAACGCTTCCCGACAAATACGAGCTCACGTGATAAGACCACTCTTTCAGAAAACAACGATAAGTTTTCAGAGCAATCTCCCTCGTATGTTGAACGGAAGGCGTCTTCCAGCTAGAACAATACTTGGTATACTGTTGAGATGGATATCGCATGTACGATGGATATACATATCTAAGTACTCTCACACAGGAGGTTTCTGCTTATTTGACATATTGGGCAGAATCCCAAATTTGAAGACATGCATGTACGGTGAATCTCCTTTGGTTTATCGCATCAGATATAGATGCCGCATGGATCAAACTGACGCTGACTTTCAATTCAAGAATTGTAGAGGACAGAGACATTCATGCCTCACAGCTAGATACGAACCATCATTTTCAAGACAGGTCGAGTGTTCAGAAAATCCCCTTCTATCTTTGCCCCCCTTTCTCTTTCTATTTATTAGAAAATCTTACCATACACACAAGCGATGGTTCTTTATGGACGATTCCACACCTGCCTGCTCTCCGCGGTTTGTTTCTCCATTTTACGAATGGCCATAGTGCTTTTGTTGTTCTAGATCTTGGGAAGCTGCCTCGATTTTCATCTTTCGGGTTGACGGGGTATCAAGCCGCAGGCTTAACGATTTCGGGACAATCGGAGACATTACTGGAGGTGGATGTTTGTGATTCGCATATCGGATTGAGCTTCTTCGAAACTCTGGGCCAAACCATTGAAAAGATTAGCATGGAAGGTACCTTCGTTGACCAAGGACAACATTTCAGGGTCCAGCTACCACATCTCAAATCCTTGAGGTTACAAGACTGCACCGATTTCCTCCCTTTCCTATTTCCAATCAATTCGTGTTCTCTGGAAGAAGTGTTCGTTGCAATTGAAGATCACTACGTGCATCAGTGGTATGGAAAATTGTTAGACCTTCTAAATTGGCAAAGATGGGACACGTATGACTTTAAAAAGCACGATGGTTCTCTGGCAACATTTACGCGCCACATGACACAACTAATTGAAAGTCTGGAGTGGCCTATCGACGGTGACTTTTGGGAGGCTGATTCACAGTATGAGTCGTCAGAGGACGGAACTTTGGAGGATGGAAATATATTTCTTGAATAGCATTACTGTTCGAATAATTTCCATATAGTCACGTACATCTATACGTACCTACGGTTCTGATGCGTCTACTGACATTGCAGCATCTCATGCTAATAAAACCGATTTTGAGAATGGCGACGGTATAAATTCTGAGAGACATTTTGATACTTCAATTTGATATACTAAAGCTTCGATTGCTCGCTGGATCACGCTCGATATGCAACTAGGATCTTTCTGCCTTCATCTGATTCTCGGTTACTATTACAGTGGAGCTTGGATATTTTATCCTTCCGATGATTGTCAGTTTATTGTCTATCAGTATGAATCAACACGTACAGCTAGAACAGCACATGTCTGTGTAGACCGTCACAGTTCTGCTTAACAACATATTTCAGGATCCCATGATTCTGCAGTTCTACAGAGCCATGTGCGTGAGTGTTGGTATTTCCAGTAATACGTTGATCTGCTTGATATCATACTGTGAAGGAGAGGCGATATTGCATACGCTGTCTCCAGCGAATCGGTATCTTTCCAGTCCGGGATCACAGCACATGAAACTCGCTCGTTGGATTCTCTGGTACCTCAAGGGGACAAAGGCTCTTCGACTCACATATAAGGGCCAACTCCAAATGCTGAATGGCTTTTCTGATGCAAAATAGGCTGGCTGTCGTGATACAAGACAATCGACGGCTGGATATCTCTTCAGCATTGGGATTGGAGCCATCAGCTGGCAGTCTGAGGCGACGTCCGATCAAGCCAGGGTCGATATTCACCATTTCAAGAGGTGATAGAGGAAACGGAGGGACCTATACTAGAATAGCGATCGAATTCAGAAGATTAATCTTCATAGTACTATGAAGCTGCCTTGAAGCCACTTTTTATTCTTACCCTTTCTCTAGTGCTTGTCATCACGGCCTTCGCGGACAGAGGCCGGAGTGTTGTCTACTGGGGTCAGAATATAAATGATACCCAATCAGCCACTTATTGTCAGACCGTCACATCAGGCAACATTAGCCCATGCTCTCTCTTCAGTTATCAAGCCTGAGGATTCTTTCATTACTCACTGCCAAATAATGTCTTCAAGTGAATATGGCACATGTCAATTTTCTATTCCCACCAAATACGAGGTCTTCACCGCAATAGTATCTCAATATGCATCCCATGGAGGTTCTGACATGGTAGGTATAGGAAGGCTCTTCATCAGTGTTCATTGTCGTTCAGTTTCCCGAATCTCGAGCATCTAACGCTGTTGCCTGAGTAAGTGCAAACAGTGTCCAGAGCCCCGACAAATACCAGGAATCCTGACTTATTCTAAAAAACGGATGCTATATAATCGTCAGCCCCATAAAGCACAATCCATTGCAAAAGTTTCGTACCTGTAGAACAGTTCGAGGATTAATATCGCTCCTCTGGGCGACGAAGCTTCTAGCCATTGTCAATGACAGACTGGTCGCATCTGAACTGCAATTAAGATTGAGAAGTTGATCGGCGATCTTGTAAACCGCCTGCACGTCGCAAGAGCCATCTTTTGTCTTTCCTTGGACCATGCTCTTCCCAATATCTCCTACTTCAGGCATCAGCGAAATGGCAGTGAATCGTCTCTGGTGAATTCAATTACCGATTTTAATTTCGCCATCATCCATAAGATAGATATTATCACAATGCAAGTTGCCATGGCCAATATTGAGAACCTCATGAATATAGATTAGCCCGTGTAATATCTATGCAATATTAGTCTTTGTTTCCGACGTGGGAAGTGTATATTGAATACCTTTCTGCAGACTGTCGCCACTTCAATTCGATCAAGGATCTTAGATTGCCGGATTTGGGTTAAGGATATTCCTGGCTTCTCATGATGCAGAAGGACATCACCTTCACAAGCCGAAATACTTAGGAGATTCAGCAGATTGGGGTGACTGGTTCGCATCAAAGAATCGAATCTTCCCTCCACAGTATCACGTTTCATCTTCTGGAAAGAAGTTGGTTGGCAAGAGACGTCTCCTATTTGCATCCCAAAGTACTCTCCATTCTTTCTTTGGAAATTGATGACCATGGGATTATATCCAGGATATGAACACTTTCCGAATCCTAACAACTGAGTAGTCTTTCTCTCGTGGTGAGTTTCCTTGTTCTGGGCGTCCAGAGCCATATTTGGCGGGTAACCCTTGCTCTCAGAAGGAAATATTCCACCCTGCATTTTGAGTAGGCTAGGATCAACAGAATCCAGGAAATATATGAGTATGGACGTGGGGAGACGGGAGGATTATATGGTTGATTTCAATGCTTCATGGACTGAGTGAATCGTGCCTTGCTATAAAGACAAAAATGAACGAGAGTCTACAGTTTCAACCCTGCCTAAAAAACCGGGCGACCCCAGAGAGTGATGCCGAGCGGGAACAGCAGGGCGACCCCAAACGGGAGTGGTCCACCGACATCGAACGGGAACGACCCAACAATCTAATACATCAGACAGAGCTCTTCGGGTTCAGTACAGAGCTATCTTCCGACACTCATGAGCTTGCAATAAACTCCTTGGTTCTGATGATTTGATCACATGGATGTAGTTCATTTCCGCGCGTTTCGATGTTGGTGATATTCCTAAATTTAATCTTGGTAACGATCCGTTTGGTGTAGCTTGGTGCTACTAACCGTTTAGAATCGATGGGTGCTGTAAAGAACCGCGTTCGATGTCGTACGCATTGTCTTGTGCGGTAAGAAATCCGGTTTGGTGTCGTATGCACCGTCTTGTGCGGTATAAAATCCAGTATGGTGCTGTATGAACCGTCTTGAATGGTAAAAAATCCCGTTTGGTGGCGTATGAACCGATTAGTTGATGTCAGAAATCCTGTTTGATAGCGTATTCAACAATCTTCCGTTCACAACTACGATCATATCTTGTGTCAGGATGCGTACCCATTCGGTGTTGGTAGATGATCCCGTTCTGTAACTGTTCCTGAAATCAGAAGAGGTAGTTAGCGATTGACTGTGACTAGGTTACTAACATCAAGGCACATAACAATGAACAACGCCAAGAACATAGTCCTAGTTACTTCATATTATGTTAGCGCTCATCAAGCAGGTGGAAATATCATATGATCTAACGCTCGGTGGTCCGTGCAGGTGAAATCAACAGGCAGCTTTTTCCGCTTTAAGAGTAGTGTACATAGCCTTAGCCCTAGAGCGTTTACAAGATTCAGAGTAAGGCCATAGAGAGATTGGGAACTTCTGAAAAGACATTGATTCGCAAGCATGACCCAGTGTGGGATATCTCCGGGTACGATTTCACGACGAACACCCTTGAGCGCCGCTCTCTTTGAAATTACAGCTTGGTTCGCAGCCTCGTTCCCAGGAACCCCATTCACGTCCAGGAATCCACCCTAACGTCACGTCGATGCCGATGTCCTCATAATCATGCAGAACCTGTACGCAGTTCCGAATGTACTCCTGACCGGAGACCATTCGTGGATTCTGTAGCGTTTTGAGCGCAGCCTGGCTATCCGAAAAGATAACCCGTTCTTTGATTGGCCGTACCAGCGTGAGCCGGATCAGGCTTTTGATGCCGCATGCTTCTCCTGCGCACACTGTTGACGTTCTCTCCGTTCCGATACGTTCCGTGAGTTGTACGTAGTGTTTTATCTCTCTCCTATTATCTTGATATAAGAGATGGAAGCTTAGCTTATACATAAGCTCGTCTAGATATATAGTAGTTATATACCATAAGAAAAATGTCAATAGGTATATCTAGCTAGGTAGATATAAACAAGATCTAATATCTGATATTTCGCAATAGCTATCTCTAATTAGAAAATCATTGGTCTTTGGTAAACTTTATCTCCCCAGCCTCGTTGATGAATCTCTGTGAGTTAAAAGTCATTAAAGCCTTCTCTAAGAGACCCCGTAAATGTGGATCGGCCACTAGGATATCGAGGGAAACACCAAAATCATATAATGATAAGACTTTTTCAAGGTACTGCTCCGCTTGGTCACATATGCGAATTCTTTGGTTTTGCACCACAGCAGTAGCTTGATTTGTCAATCCATGATCTTGTTGCGGATTCGAATTTGAAGTAAAAGTTTCCTGCTCAGTATTTCAATATTAGTTAATCCAGATAAGTAACTTTCACATGGGTATATATGGCTCTCATACAATATCTTGGTTATTTGTGTAGCGGCAGGTTGTTGCCCTTAATTCCTGACGTGATTCTTCAGGGCATATTTGGTGACCGTCAACTTGATAGCTATTATTAACTTGGGGTTGGTCCAAAAAGCCGAACTTGTTGAGTATAATATTAGTATACTTATTAACACTCCCATCGGATATGTGAAAATAATTGTCTTACTTACCTGATCGTTGAACAGCTGATGTCCTTCACTCGGAGAGCAGGTAGGCGCTGAATGTAATCAGAAAGGAACATATAGAATATTCCATAAAGCACTTACTAGAGGAGTGAACTTGCTCTCTTTGAAGACTTGGTGCGCTGGTGTTCATCTGGGGGGCAATACCCTGTGTCTGAACTCCATTTGTCGATTGCATTATGTTAAATTCGTGCAGTATATTGTTTAGAGTCTGGTATCTAGGGCCATTCTGATCTTCAGAATTGTAATTATCAGTTGATATTACAACTCCATTTTGCCCCTTGCTGCAGGAGTTTTGTCGTTGCGATTTAATTTTCTCACCTACAGATAGGTCAGCCTGGATATTCCTCAATCTTGAATAACCGAATATACACACGGTACTTGCGCTGAGCCATACGGTTCTGGACTCTCCTCCGGTCTTCAGTACCATCGAAGTTCGTTAAAAAATTCTGGTCATTCATGATGACACACTTGTTTATTGAAGACGACCTATCTAATACATTGAACAGCTGGACAGCCATCCTTTTCATTAATTTCCGTTCCATGCGGCGTTGTCAAATTACCCGAATCGGTACAGTTAGATACCCTGATACTAATGCACATCCTGCAAGGATATTTAGGCGGCTATACCTTGCCTGGTAGAGCTGTGAGATTTTGTCTCTAAGCCTGCACTACATTGGCAGTTTGTCCCATAAAATGGGTCCTGTTGCAATCCATGCAAGCACGTACCACGTCGACTATGAACGAGACTTGGTACACTTCCCAGGCAGTGACGAAACATATTGAACTAGGTGTCAAATAATATATGGTAGGTAATATCGGAGAGATCATACATCGATAGTAACAAAATGTACCCTTGCGGTTCCGGTGGTGTCTCCAAGCATTGTCCCATACCTATATTGAGTCTTTTTGTTCGGCTTTGACCAGAAGCGAAGACCCATTTGGGTTACATGAGTTGTGAAGTGAGTCAGTGGTAAAAAAACCCTCTACAACGAATTTGGAGAATCCGAGATTCGACGGACCGTATGGATCATTGGATGAATCCATTTGAACCTGGATTGAACCTTTCAGGGCTTATTGGTGCCAGCAATGAGGGGTAATTGTATGCGACACAGTCCAGCCCATACTACATAGTAGGTCATGTACTAGACATGCGGTACTGTGTCCGCGTGTGTAACACACGGCCATAACCAAACATAGTTAACGGACATATGGTGGCTGCGGCCTAACCAAGGAGGTGATTACCCTCGCCGATCGCCCAATCTCTTGGCCAATTAGACGAGTGTGCAGCAAGAAGTCTATTGGTTCAGTTCAAACTTGATCATCCCCACCATGTTACTAGTGACTTTACTACATAATACGTACGGAGTACTTCTTACAAAGGGGTCGAAAATAAATGTACGATAGTCCATCCAAGCGTTATTAGTCAGATACAGAATGATAGTGCTTTTATGGCGATAGTAAATAGATAGTTAGAGTCCATCTATTAACAGTTTATCCAAATTAACCATATTCATTAGCTCGAAGTAAGATAAAAGTAACAAAGCCGCTGGATCCAGGGTTTTCGGATAGCTAAGCTGGCCATGCCAAGAGAATTAATTACTTTTCGCAAGGGCAAATGTACACTTCTGTTCAGCCCCCGACGCAAAGGGTCTTTGGTTGGCTACAAGTGGCTATAGCGGATGGTGTAGCGCAGCATAGGACAAAACAGCAACAACAATAAATAAATAAGTAGATATATTATGGAACCAAGCAATTTATGACAAAGGCATTACTCGAGATGTGCCTTTCACGTCCCCCTGGTGATCTTTGCTGAGCTGACATTGCTAAATGCCCATCTGTAGCGATCAGATTCTATATCAAGGTTCCCTTCCAATGATTGCCACCGCTGCCAGCTTATCTGTTTGTCTTAGAACCACAAAAGCGGCAAGTCATTGCATCTGAATGGTTACATTGCATTTTTAGTGTACCGTTCTGCTGGGACGGCATAGCGAATAGGAATCGTCCATAAGCTTCCACCGAATGTGATGGAAGATATGCCCGTTTCGTGTTGATATACGATCCCGATCTGTAAGAGTTTCCAAAAATCCAGGAAAGTCAGTAATTTACTGTGATTAAGCTACAGTAAAATCAAGGCACATCCTGTTCCTTTTCATCCTCTTGGACAATGAAGTGTGGACAGAGCTTGATCGATTGAGTCGTCGGGCCATTTAGATGTTTTCAAACATAAGACGACGAGCCCTAGATGCGGAGCTCCCGTAAAAAGGCTTCCCAGTATCGCCATACAAGCTGAGGCACGTGCAAACAGTAGATCCACGGCATGAATAGAATGTCTCAACCTCTGGTATGAGATGGGTCGCCACAGATACGTACGCAAGTCGCTGATAGTACGATATGGTTCTCCGGTTCCCAAATGCAGTGACTGTGCCGTTAACACGTGTTAATGCCACGAGGCCACTTTTTCATTGCTGTTTCTAAGTTCTGGTTGCAGAAAGAAGTACACCTCAAAATCGTTCGGAATCACGAAAGCTGTACCTGTAAAACCAATTCGGCAATATGTCCTAATTAACGTCTGCGACTAAGAGTTGTGTCGCATATACTACGGAGCTTTCCTCATTTCCTTTCTCGCGGATCAGACCAATCGGAAGCCTAAATAGCAAAAACCGCCAGAGACTCTCTGGTGGTGGACACAACTCTCCAACAACCTAGGTAGTATGTATGCTACGAGTACGTAGGAATCAATATGCTACGTAGATAGTACGTATGTAAGTTAGTAAATGAACCTATAATTTGACGCAGGGATTATCTTGGAAAGCCTTATAGAACAGTAAGTTAATCACCAATAAGATATCAAAACTTGCCGCGGAGCTGCATTTGCGCAATATGTCCATGTTTGGAAGGTCGTAACATATCTGTGCCACAAATATACCCCACAATTATACTAGAAAAAGTATATCGTGGAAGGAGCGGGTGTGGGCTTGGCACGGGTATACGGGAGCTTATCTCTTCTCTCGGCTTCTAACGCTATGCGTACGGAGTAGGCTAGGACCAGAATAGCATACTACTGCGGTATGGGACAACAATGCAATCAACTACTACTCGATAGGGGGGCAGATGTGAACGCTCAAGGTGGACAATACGGTAATGCTTTTAAGGCTGCTGCTGTTGGAGGTCATGAAAATATCATTCAGCTGCTAATTGAGTTTAAAAGAGGAGCATCAGTATCCCTGTGGCCTTTAGCCAGAGCACCACCATCCCAATCAACTAACTTGCCAAAGCATAGCAAGAAAATGGACAGATTCAACAGGTAATCCAACTGCTAGGATATGTTGCCTAATCAAAATCGGGCAATTTGAAACCCTGGATCTGTAAGGGTTCTCGAAGGATCCAGAGAAGTAGCAATCGATTAGGATTAGACTAACATTAAGCGAGCCGCCACTTTTTCCCGAACCCGTACGCGATATCAATTTTAAATGTCAATTTTCTAACTCCCATATATTTCTCATACAAAAAATTAACTACTGGTACGACTAGGACATTGATTTATTCTATGCCCCATAACGTTACAACCACTGCAGCGAAATTGACGGCGTACGAGTGGTTGAGAAGCTGGGAGCTCCGGCTCAACCGGAGCAGTAATAACCACTTGAGATGCTTCAACCTGACCTTGTATAAGCGCTTGAGCTTCTTCTCTCGTAATGCCTTGCTCAATAGATATCTGTTTTTTAGACCTTTTATGCTTTTGCTTCTCTTTTTCATGCGTTGCTCGAAGATCGTTCACTTCTTTCCGTATAAGTAGGTAGTCATTTTTAGATGATTCGTACGCTTTTGATAAACGTACAAGGGCCTGATCAATAAGTTGATTTAAGCCTCCTACATGCTCATTTATACGCTTTGTTATTGTAGTTGACTGGCGTATAAATTGACGTGTAGTTTGAGGTGTTTGTAAGCAGGATGATTGTGAATTGCTTGATCGACTTGGAGGGGGGGGTTGGTGTCTTTAATTGAATATTAAGCTGTTGAATAACTCGATCCGGATTAAAAGGCACCAATCCGGTAGCTGCGAAGCTATTCCGAATAGTCTGAGCTTTATATGCCACCATACGAGCCTGTGGGAATGCTGTTAAAAAGTCGATTTTATCAATATGGTTAAAACCATGTCTCATCCGCTGTTCAACATGCTGCCCATATTGTTGTTTTAAAACTGCAAAACAGCCAACATTAAGAGGCTGTAAGAGATGAGAAGAATGAGGTGGCATGCAGATTGGGATAATATTATTCTCGGTGCATGTACGGTAAATTCTGGTGTCAAATGACTTCCATAGCCATCAAGAATCAACATTCGATATTTTCCCATTGAACGACCATTAATACAAGGAATGAAATGGGTTTTAAGCCATTCTAGCCCTATTTGATCTGTAGTCTAACCATTATCACTGATATTGATTCTCCAATCATTAGGGAGCTCATCAAACCAGCCTAATCGCACATATTTCTTTGCTTTAAAGATAACGTATGAAGGCAGAGCCCAACCGGTTGAATTTGTTGCTTCAATTGCAGTCACCCATTCTCGAGTGCCAGGCTGTAAATGCTTCGGCCGAGCATATCGATTGCTTCCAGTAATAACTTTTGCAGTTGCGTAGAGTCCCATTGCGAAGCCAGTCTCATCAAAAGTGTTTATATCTTCTGGTAAGATCCCATATTCAGATATAGCAGCTTGTACGCGGTTAAAATGCTCTTTTATTATCTTCGGATCTTCGCATCTAGCACGTCCGTAATTGTATCTCCGAGAATATTTTGAATCGATCTCCGGACGGCGTTTAACCAGGTTGGATACCCAATTCTTACCAACCCGTTGATCACCATGTTGTTGAAGTATATAATTAGCCATTTCTTGCACAAGAGAATGCCGGGGGGGTAGTCCACGTCGATCTAAATCAAGCACCCATTTAATAAGTGATTCCCTCTTTATATTGGGTTAATTTATGCCCATTAGCGCGTACAGGCGATCTTTGTTCAATGCCATGTAGTCGATTCCGGAGAGTTGTACGGGGGATATTGTAAATTCAAGCAGCTTGCGCAACATTTGTGATTTTGCCATTCTGAAAATCGGAAATAGCCAACAAGATTCGGCCTTCTTGCTCAATCAAATCTTTTGAATCTTTTTTGCGAATTGGTGGCATATTGACGCGTTGAAGCATTTGAAATTGATATCGCGTACGGGTTCGGGAAAAAGTGGCGGCTCGCTTGTGGATTACGTTATATCCCYAGATCCTCCATCATAACGTAATCGGTAAGCGAACCACCATTGTAAGCCAGCCGCCAGTTTACATCCGCATACAAAATGACATTTTTCACAGCCTAATAGTCCGACAATCCTTCTAGAAAATGTATGCTGGAAAAGAGATATATAATATAATACACTATAAATAACAACACGTTATATTTTAAAGAAGATCTAACATAATTTGATAAAGATAATGAAAATTACATTGTAATTTTACGTATTTAAAAACCCTCCAGATAATCCAGATAACTTACCTGGAAAGATTAGTATGTTATTGAGTATATGATATAGGCTATTAATGTTAATATATTTATCTCTTTTTTAGCGTACGTCTTCTAAGAATCTTGTTGGATTATTAGGCTGTGAAAAATGTCATTTTGTATGCGGATGTAAACTGGCGGCTGGCTTACAATGGCGGTTCGCTTACCGATTACGTTATCCCTTCCTAGGCCTGTTGGAACTAATTCTTGGCATCGCTAGATACGGATTAGTCGTATCATGGAGCAAATAGCTTCATACAACAAATATCGAGAATTTTCTATAGAAATCGACGCCTAGTTGAGCATTACAAATCAACGTTTCTTGATGCATATCGAGAATATTCGATTGACATCATCTGTCGCTCTCTTTGATCTTGTTTGTATGAGATTTTGTGCATATAAACGATCAAAATCCCCAAGCAGCAATGTCTTGGAGGACGTGCACAAATTCAGATAACAATATAGTCGTATATTTTACATGTTATTCTCTCGCTTCTAGTTGTTGACCGCTTGCCGTAAACGCTCTAGTACGAAAACGGTTCCAATAGGGCCAGCGAGTCACGTGGTCGTCACGTGATCCGTGACAGGTGTTGAACGCCAAGGTGCTCTAAGCCCAATTTGGCGCCTACGGATATTCGGAATCTAAACTAGACGCGCGCTGCGCACGCGGCGGCCCTGAAACGAAAATAGAATGGAAAAGAGAATGGATATATGGAGTCAGGTATATTGAGAAAGTATGTCTACATAGGACGTTTTTCGCCGTCTTTGAGAACGTCTTTCAGAGGGAGAGTCTTCAGGATGTGTCGGGTCAGGGTCAAGTTCGGTGTCCGGCCATGTGACTAGTGTATCATTATCGTCCTCCAAGGCGGTCGTATCTGTATTGTTTGGCATTGAAGGGCCTGATAGATCCACTTTAGACCCGTCCTGGAAGTCAGGAACGGAGGTGGCGTTTTGGTGTCTAGTAGATTTTGATGGTGTGCTTGGTGAAGCTCGTGTTGCCCAGCGATCATGACGTTTTCGTTTGCCAGTTGTTGAAGAGGGGCTGGGTGGTATGGGACTTGGGGTGGTTGGAAGAAAGTGTATATCCTCAGTTAGTATGGCTAGTTGTTGATTTTCTTTCGTGACTCCGAAAATACGGCCTGTGATGAAGATTTGGGTCTGTGGTGTTAAAACAGGGAAATTTGTCCATCGTGATCCATTTTTGAAGTATGCAGTGATTGGGAAGGTTTGAGGCGCTCGAGCAGAGTTATCATAGACTGTTGTTTGAAGTCTGTAGTGTAGTAGTACTGGGCCGTCGTTCAGTTGGCCGCCGCGCTCCATTATCGTTCCAAGAAAGGTAACCGTTGGTTGAGCTGCCTCAGGGCAGTGCATAAAGTATGATTCGGTATCATCTTGGTTTCCGGGATGTCTGGTGATCTTAGCAAGTGTTGGATGGTTGTTCGGGGTATCTTACCGATCAACCGCATGGGCGTGCATGAGAATATGGAAGCCTTGATCTGGTAGAGATGTTGTCAGGAAGGAACCCCAAGCATAAACAAAAACATTCGGTTGGTAGGCATCCGATTTGCCAACCTCAGCGAAAAAGCGGACTACAGTAGGTATATCCTGTAGCTCAACATCGTCGGATTGGATATCCTTTTCAGGAATATGAAGTGAAAGACGAAGTTGTAAGGAAAGTCCCTTTCCAGGTCGTGTCGGATCTTGTTCGACTTCGTCTACAAAGTCCCGTATGTGAAGGATTACGGGGCAGGTTTTATTTGAAGGCATCGGGACAGTTGGATCTCGGTATAGGAAAGCTGATGGATTAAAAAGATCATGTATGGAGCAGTTGTATTAAAGTCTATAGAAGACGAAACTGTGGGGTAGTTAAATTCTGCTGTATCTACCCCTCGATGCGAAGACAGGTTGATGAGTCTATTATCGGACTCAGGTAAATGTGACATGTCTTATAGATAACTCACCGCTAGTTTGGTAGTGTTATACCGTTTTCAGAGAGCAATGCAGTTTAGTGGCTATATTACTCTTGGATTGCCGTATCAGGAGCAGGATAAATGTTCCAATTTGCTAATGGTAGATTTTGATTTTTTTTTAAGGTTTCCGCGATGAAGTGGTTGCGTTGTCGGCTGTTACCGGATCCGTTTCGCTTGTATTTGAAACATGTTGCAGAATGATTCTTTGAATGAAGTTGTTTCTGACGCGCGACGTTATTGCTATCACGAAGCAAACGATCATAAAATTCGAAGTCCGATTCGCCGTTGATCGTTGAGGGAAAGTCCTTTGGGGGAAGGACATTAGGATCTCGTTCATCAACTTCACTGATACTCTGCACAATGACGGTCTCAAGGTAACGTATCATCCGGGCCGCAAAGTTGGCGTCCCCAAGCAGTCGATCACGTAGTGTCGTAAACTCCAGATTTCCACGTACCCAGACCAAGGTATGTAGATGAAGCATACCACGACCATTCGTCTCTACAACACCAAAATAATTGGACACGTCACCAAAGATTCCAGTATTCTCAGAATCGGTAGTAAGAAGTTTGTTTAGAATTGCTTTGCATGTATAATGGAAGAACTGTGCTACTGCGACGGGATTCGATGTCGCCACAGCATGATGAATAGCTGCGGTTGCAGTGGGCATGGCAGTGTTGGAGACATCCATACCAGCGAGAGTAAGAACGAGAGGATTTTGCAGGTCAGAGGGATTGATTGTGAGCCAAAAGGCAGCCATGCCTTCCCGCACTATGAGACCTCGAAGCTCCGCACGCAATTGGAGTTTGTGGAAGAACGACCCTGGGACTTTTACACCAATAGCGGTTACGTTTCGAAGCAGTCGCTGAATAACTGGGTTGTCTACCGGCTGGCCAGCAGAGAGGGCCGTGGTAGCATTCTCCAGTTGTGTAACAGTTACAGTGTTGATATCACGCGTTATCGAGTTCCAATCTGAACGTCTGGAAAGTAAAGCATTCCCTAGAGAAGATCTTCGAAGCTGTATAACATCATACAGTAGATACATGAAAGTCCGATGACGAGCGAATCTGGAAATATCAGCACACGTATGATAGTGCTGAACATCGATACATACCTCCTACTATGATGGCGAAGCGCCCAGTTAGCGAAAGCTGCTATGCTGACTGGTACATTGCGTTCATCTAAATGGCCACCACTTCCTTTGGGAAAGAGTGTAGGAAAGGCGGCAGTGAAGTAATGTGGATCTTTCCAGTGGTTCAGTAGCGTGGCTTTTCCCTGGATTTGGTAGGATATTACAGGTGTTCTTGTATCCTCAGTCTCCGTAAGATCAGATCCTAGTTCCTGAGGCGGACTTCGATTAGCGTCTGGTACTGCGTTCGTAACCAAATTATATAGAGTATGCAATATGCGGGCCTCTGGATTCTGTCGCTCCCCATTGATGTCCGTGGCAACGGATGCTGTAGTTAGGAAGGGAACAGCATCTTGAGTAGAGAAGCCATTCTCGGCCGCTTGCCAGTCATTTTCATAATTACCGTCCTGTAAGTGTACAGTATATCCTTCTCGTTCATGGTGGTCATCGCTATCAAGAAGAATCACAGAATCTTGCAGTTCCGGGGGAATGAAGTCGTCGGGCCACTCGTCAGTGATTGAGTGATTGATTGTCACGTCAGTATAGAGATGGTTATGCTCAACCAGATATTGTAAAGCTGCAAGAACTGCGTGTTTGCGAACAATTAGGAATGGCTTTAGATCATTTTGTGTTGGTGGCCGATGTCCTATCCAGAATACCTTGATCAGATTATGAAGTACAAGCTCAGGACTGGGCAGGATGGAAAGCAGCGGGCCTGGATCTTGAGGTATAACGATGAAATGTCCCCGAACGGCATCGTAATGAAGGGGAGAAGATCGACCTGCGGATCGTAGTTTCAGAACTACGCCAATGGGATGACATCTGGCAATGAGGTATTCTTCAGTCAAAGTGAGGTCTTCAAGAACTTTAGGATAGTGCTGGCAAAAGGTCACGTTGATGTGATTCTTAGCCGAGAACTTCGGGAACGATTCCTGAAGAACGGCCACATAACAGGTCAAGCAGAGATTCCAACCATTCAAACCTCTACCACAATCATCAAGGTGGCTGTTCCATTCTTGTAAAATGGGCTCTTCGTCACGTATCTGACGAATCTTGGAAAGAGGAACGAGCATCCCGCAAATGGAACAAACACCCTGGTGATGGTCGTTACGAATTTCTTTTTCATAGCACGAAATCGATGATCGTATTTGTGATAGAGTGATTTCTGGTGGAAATGCATCTGAAGCTTCTACACGGGACTGATATTCACGGTCTAAAAGGCCAACTGCTTGGTGAATAATCTCGTGAACGGGCTCGTTGGCGTTAGAGGTCTTCTGTTTTTTGGTACCTGGAACTGTACGCGATGCTTGCTGTATTTGGCTTTGAGACGCTGGTAATTCAAATGAGTTCGCATGCGGATCAAAAGAAGAAGGATTAGATCGAATAAAATCCACAGGTTCCTGGATAATTGTGTTTTTTCTAGATCTACAATGAAAGCAACGCTTGACTCCCCGACGAGCAGCGAAAGGCCCGCCACAGTCCAAACAGGGCTGTACATTCGCAAGTTGGAAGGGGCTATCGGCATGGTGCGAAGATTCAAGACACGGCTCGCATCTATTATTTGATGAGTCCGCACGGATGGGAATGCCGCAGTCTGAACAAGGACGTGTTTCAAATAGCAGCGGTGATTGCGATAGTCGACAGGCCGGACAGCGGGGCGGCTGGGTATTCGTTGATATACGAATCTGTCGACCACAATCCTGACAAGAACGACGGCATAACATGACGGGAACGGAGACATAAAGCCTCGCCGAGGAAACAGGGTATATCTAAGATAGAAAAATACAACATGTTCAAGAAGTGCATATGTACGGATTGAGGCGGCGTGCGTGCTAATGGAGGAGATATATCACAAACGACTGAGCCAATGATAACACAGGCAGACTATCTTGAACCCTAAAGCCCTAACGCCAAGACCCTTCTAGGCCCAAAAGGGTTGTTCATTTTCTAGTGTTAGCTTCCGTCAGCGTTTTTGTGTTGGCGCTCTCACACCCACGGTCCTACTCCCTTCCACTCCCTTCGGTCGTTTCAGGGCATTACACAAAATTATCAAAAGAATGCTCGAGAATTGACTTAATTTGAAGCTTTGAAGGCAGATATCTAGAATGTTCTGTCAAACATCGTCACTCATTTTACACACATTCTTTTATGTATAAATCGCACCCAAAAACCCCTTACAAGGATGTCCTGGAGGGTGTGCCAAATGTATTTAACAATATCGAATAATATCCCTTCTTTTGTCGCTTCTCCACCGTACTGCCGTAAGCGCTCTAGTGTAAAAATCGGTCATCAACAGGATCACATTGAAGTCTTGAGCGTAACTAGTCCAGAAGCAATTTTTTCAACCTAATGAGGGCGAAAGGAATAATCACTCATTTACTAAAGTGTACTTGGATACAACAATGACCCAACAGTTGATGGCCTCGGGTAGGAAAGCTAGTTTGTCTTACGTCGAAATACTGTAAAATAAAGATTATGATGTTATCGGTTCGTAACTTTTTGAAAACTATGATTCTCTTTACCACCTAAATTGGTTGTCCCGCATCGCCTTTCACTTGCGGGGCAGTCGTAATATTATGAATAACCTCAATATTACCAGGCTCGTGGGCTTGCTTCGTGTTATAGCTTTGCTTACGTATCCCGTGCTTCGTGATCCGGGATGTAGCTAAACCAACAAATAATAATAGAATCCCCCCTTTACCGTACTACTAAATGCCGTCTGCTCTATATAGCTCGTGACTCCAGATCCAGCAGCTTTGAAAATTCGCCGTCCGATCTGCCCATTAACTCCCACGGCTGCCCCACTTCTACAATTCGACCACTGTCCAGGACAGCGACCCGGTCAAAGTCAAGCAGAGTGCGAATTCGATGTGCTACCATGATCACGGTGCAGTCACGGAACGATTTCCGTATGACCATTTGGACTTTGGCGTCTGTTTCTGTGTCCAGACTACAGCCTTCTGATCAGCATACCACTCAATTGAAATGAATGTAACGAGGGCCAAGAAGGATAAGATATGCCATAAACATACCTACTAGTGGGTTCATCGAGTATCAGAATCTTGCTTTTCTTCAGCAGAGCTCTCGCCAAACAAAAGAGCTGCTTCTGGCCTTGCGATAAGATGCTCTCGTTCAGTTTTGCATCTAGCACCACTTCTCCATTACCTGCGTGATGTGCTACAAGAGCATCCCAGAGTTCGACGCAGCGCAACGCATCGATTATCTCCGTGTACGTCATGATGTTCAGCGGGTCGGCGTTTTGGCGGATGGTACCTGGAAAAAGGAATGCCTCTTGGCTGAGGCAGCTGATGCGTTGTCGGAGGGATGATCGGGATATGAGTGTTACATCTTGTCCGTCAATTAGTATCCGCCCTGATACTACCTCACTGAGACGAAGGAGTGATAGTGCCAGGGTGCTTTTGCCACTGCAGCGTAGTAGTCTGTTTAGCCTTATCTTGCGGTTTATCTTCCAGAAAATACTGTCCTCGAACGTAAGACGGTGACGATGGAATGATAGTGCTCACCTTCCAGTCCTACCACACAGCCCGATTTTCTCCCCGGCACGAATGTGAAGATGAAGGTTGTTCAGTATGGGCCTCGACTCCTCCAGACTACTATACCCGATACTCGTATCTACAAATGCGATCTCCCCATGACTTGGCCATTCCATGAGCGGTTCGTGAGTCTGAATGTTCGAGTTTATATCCTCACTGGGCGTATCTTCAGAAAACTCCTTTATCCGTGAAATCGCCCCAAGTGATGTCTCAAGCAGCGTCCAATATTGAATCAGATCCGACAGTATCTGCCCCAGATCTATCATCATGACGAGGGCAATACCAAGTAGACCCGGGTTGACATGACTGCGAAGGGCGACGGCAGCACTAATGAGTATGACGGCAAGAGCCGCAACAATTAAGTTGAGCACTAGCCCAAGCCAGCGTTGAATGCACAGTAGAAGGTAGAATGGTTTTTGGGCCATATCGAGCATTGAGAGCATTCTCGTTGTGGATGCTGGAGTCCATGAGAAGGCGCGGATTGTCACTATGCCGGTCAGGGATTCAATGAAGTGCGTGTAGAGAGGGCTCTTGAGTTCTATCCTAGAAGTGGATTGATTTTAGTGAGATGAAGAAATCATAAAGTATGAGAGAGTCACGTTAAGGCAAGAATGGGCACAAAAGGATGAAACGTACTCGAGTAACCGCAATTGGCGAGATGTGCGCAGATAAGACCTCTGAATCAGGACCAAAATCCCGAGTAGGACTGGCATGACCGCTGCCAGATAAGGCAATGACGCTATGGCGATGGCGCCTTGAGAAAGGGCCCCGAAAAGCTCTTTTAAGCCGGACACGTCAGATGCTAAGACTCTTCTTGTCATTCATTATGTACTTACGGAAGCCTGTCGAGATGAAGCCGCGAGGCAGGATCATGTCGACCAGCCTCATGTCTTGGCTGAAGCGGGTGACGAGGTCTCCAGTCCCAACATTAGACAAGAAGTATAAAGGAGCACTCGGATTTGTTAGCCGCGCATTATCCCATCATGACTATTGTAAGCGACTGTCAACACTCACCTCATACAAGCGCGGAGCACGGTATGATGTAGATTCTTAGACGCAGCTGGGACAATGATGACCCATGTCCAGCTGACCAGTAGTGAGCTTTAAGTCAGCACACGGCGAGAACGAACAAATGGTGATTAAAACTAACAATACAGCGAGGGCAAGGGCGCCTGCTTCAATAACAGCCAATGCTCCATACAGACCGAGCCAGTAGCTCAAGCGGGAGTTCAAGGCGCTAGCACTACTAGACGACCAGAGTTCCACCCAAATGTCTATACAAAGGTAAGCCTCAAGTCACAATGGTCACCAGCACAAGATGAGATCATGGCGTACAACGGAGTCCATTAATACCACTATCGACGACAAGAAAAAAAAGTAACACCGTGACTCGCAGCCAGCCCAGAGCAGAGAAGTAGTATTTGTAAACAGCTATATCTGTTGTCTGCCGACGACTACCGAGGGGGGATGGCGCGCTGAGAGGGCCTTTTGTGATCTTCGGTGGCTCCCATCGGTCATTGTCACTGTTGGCCGTCTCCTCAACCTCATCCATCTGCTTTGATTGAATTTCAAGTCCCTGGATGTAGCCCCCGGTGTGACTTCGGAGTTGGGGATAATTCCCCTGTTCGAGAACCTGGCCGTTATCCCCCAGAACAATAATGAGGTCGGCTTGTGGTAAGTAATTGGCTAAGCAGGAATTAGCACGAGTTCAACTCTGGGATGATCCGAGCTAGAAGATGGGGGATCTACATACTACCGTGGGTGGCCAGAAATATAGTACAACCCAATCGACGCAGTAACCCAGCCGGGCCGAGGACGTTGTTGAACACTAGCCGCGCGGTCGCGTTATCCAGACCGCTCAGGACATCGTCAAAGCAGGCGATATGTTTGCGAGCATAGACGGCTCGCGCGATAGCCTGGAACAACAGAAGTAAGCTACAAGGGTTCTAGCCAAATTGCCATACTCCTGGCCAACTGGAATCATACTGGAAACGTGGGTACTCACAATCCTTTGTTTTTGCCCACCACTTAATTTAGCACCATTGCTACCCACAAGCGTTTCGTCGCCCGCCGGCATCCTCTTGAGGTCCAGATCCAGCCCACATGCTGTCACCACAGTGGAATACCATTTAGCATCGAACGCAGATAGCGGGCTCTCACCGATAATGTTATCCCGGATTGATCCATTAGCCAACCACGGTGTCTGTTCGCAAAAGGCCAGGTCCAGATACTTGATAAACAGCTTGCCCTGCAGGACAGGCGTCTCACCAGCAAGGCCTTTCAAGAAGGTGGACTTACCGCTGCCTACTGGGCCGACAATCGCGACAAGATTACCAGTGGGAGAGGACTGGAGGGTGAGTGTAATGCAGGTTCTATTTGGTGGAGAGGCACTCCACCCAAAGTTGACATTCTCCATAGATAGAATTATGTCTCTTTGATTCTCAGGAAGAGTACGAGAGACGAGTTGTGGAAGCGGGTATAGCTCGATGCCCGGCAAATTTGTGGATTGAGTGGAGGGACTTGGTACAAACTGGGGAAACTGCCTTACATCTGTGCATCAGATGATATTAGTTGGTTCTTGCTACTTTGATACTCACTGCGACTGGAACGTAGCCGAACGACTCTGTATGGGAAAATGGGTAGAGAGCACTCACCATGACGATTTGGTTGACTAAGAAAGTTTTGTATCCGATGCAGACAGGCTATCGATGCAAATGTGTCTGGAATCGCCAACAAGAGACTGCAGAGCGGAGTGATCAGCAGGTTGATCAGAGACAGCGATGTGATAGCCTGTGAGACAGAGAGATTGCCAGAGCCCTGCACCTTAGCTACTATAGCATAGCCAGCAAATGTTGAGAGCTGCCCGACAATTGGTGGAAGGTTGACTGGAACCCTGTGTTAGCTCATTCGTGGCTTATCTAACCTATTCTTGGAGGAATAACGGACTCATGCAGACACGAACCGTCTGGACCCGGCGGAATTTCTTAGAAATATTGAGCTCGTCCACACGCAGGGCATTTATCATTGTTGCCATGGCCTCGGTCAATCCGAGAAGCTTGACGCTTCGAATAGATCCGAGGACACTAGTGGTGAAGTTGATGCGCTTCTCCATAGCCTGGAGCCATGTTTTCTGCCGAGTAGTCACAGCATTTCCCATGCAAAACGAAATGACCGTGAAGACTATCCGTGCATGTCAGAATATAGTCTCCGTGACGCATGGATTGCGCGGACGGGCAAGCTTACCTATTACTACCACCACGGGCGCGATACAGACAGGGCCAACCTCAGTTTTAAGAAACCACGTGGCCAGGCCCAGTTGTATGACATTGGCCCACGTTTCAGACACTGTCGACTGGAAGTATTCGGCAAGCATCTCTATGTCAGAGCCCATAAGGGACATGGCGCTGGACTCCTCGGTGCTACCCAGAGGGAGATTCATCATGTGCTGATAGACAAGAACCATAAGACCACCACGGAGCATAGTCGTAGCGCGATACCCCAAATGCTGGTAAGAGGATCTGGACACCTAAACAAAACGATGAGTGCACCATGAGCAAGCGGAGTAAAAAAGGGGGATGAGAGCGGCCAGAAATATGTAGCTTACTGCAATCCCAATAAATACAATGACGGTAGCTCCGATCAAGCCGTAGCCAATATCCAACGAGAGCAAGTCAGTCTGCTGCAGCACAGTGACAATTCTACCTACCAGAAATGGCTGTGCGATGCTGAAACCTACAACACAGAGCCGAGGAAAAGCAATTCTTGCAATTTCCCATCGCAGACAGTTGACGACTGCCAGAAGCAAGGCATTCCGGTGACTCTGGTTGCAGCGCGCCCAGCAGTCTGTAAACCGGGTATACAATTCGCGGGAGGAAAGTTTCTCATGAATAGACGGAAGTGTATCCCCCGTCAGTAGCTCCGAGTACCCTGTCCATAGCAGACCGTTCAACCAGAAGAATAGACCTCGGCTAAATGGTCCGCTCGTGCTCTCACTAGATCTAGTTTTCTCACTCGATACCAGCCATTTTCGCTTTCCAACATTCTCCAGGCCCAGTAAAAGCAGCTTGATGGCGAGGGACAATGACAGGCTGGCCGAGTATGCCCGGGAATCTGGTAACAGCCAGGCCGTACGAACACGTGCAAGGTCCAGAAGCAGCGTGACGAAGAGATAAGCAGATACCAGGAACGATGGCCGGATGGATCGGACGTACTCCAAATCAACTAGTATTACTACGCTCAGCGCGGCCACAAGTTCGAGGATGGTACCCGCAAGCGACACTAGCCTTCCAGCGGCGTGCTGCGTCGTGGCAAGCGCCAGGATGACAATCTGGATTGCGGCCAAGAATGCAGCGAGGACCTATTTTAACTTTTTGCTCAGGATCTAGTTCTGCTCCCATAGACATCAGGGCAAGAATACCTACTAGGATTGCTACACGGATAGCAGACGACTGTACCTTGGGGGACTGTCTCGATAGCTGGAAAATGCGAATAGGCGCCATCAGCAGGAAACAGGCAGCCGGGGCGATAGTTAAGACGCTTGCTTCGAAAACAACTGTAAAGTCGAAGCCTCCGCGACATCCCATCGTACCAACGATCGGGCCAAACCAGCCGTCGTCGCATGTATCGGTCGATGTCATGGGAAATTTTCTGATTGCTGTATCACCAACTTCTATGGATTTATTGCTTGTTCATTCATTAGGCGTCGTGATTTTTTTTGGTGTGGACACAGGTCGACTGATGATGTAGTGTTAGATCAAAGTTGCGAGACGCAAACGGATGGCCAAATCATTTTAACCTGTTGTCGGAAGCCTGGTAACTAAGGCAGATGTAGGGATAGATTGCTAATGCAAGAGTTCGGCAGTGTCACAATCAGGCTTCTACATAAAAATGTTTCCAAGAAGGTAAGTACGAAAGGTGGGCACTACATAGTACATGCTGCTCGGTCTAAAGAAAGGCCGAGTCGTGCGAGTAGTGCATGTGATTGGCTATGGATACGTGACGACATAGCAGTGGAGATAATTGTTAGACTGTACGTTACAATCCAGCACGGTTATAATGATAAATCAACAATATTAGTGGATCAATGACATATTTTCTTGTAATCTTGTGTACTATGATCCTTTCTAGCCCCAATGTGAGGCTTGTATAATGTTGCTTGCCCCACCCTTCGTAATAATCTAACAATAAACCAAGGCCGGTTGTCTATCGCAATGTTTCGAATAGTTTGCCGTTCTACTTGCCCGGGCCCTAGGAAGGCTTCCCCCTCTGGCAAATAAACCAAGGCCGGTTGTCTATCGCAATGTTTCGAATAGTTTGCCGTTCTACTTGCCCGGGCCCTAGGAAGGCTTCCCCCTCTGGCTCTTCGTCGGCGGACGGAAGTCGAACCCAGGGTGTTCCTAAGCCTGCTACTGTATATTTGAATAGGCGTGACATTTACGCAGCTATTGCCCTATAAATTTCCCCTACCGAGTTGAGAGTGAGGTTAGTATCTGGCGTTTCTCGGACGAGATGATCTTCCTTATTAGTGGTTCCAGCACCATTTGTAGTTTTCCTGGAGAGAAATACTGAATTGGGTATCTGGCCACACCATCTGTTCTCTAATATCCTGCTTATTGCACCCCAAATTCTACTGTATTCATGATTGGATCGACACCTAGCGTCCATGCAGGGTTTCAATGAAACCCTACTATCCATCCCTGACATTTGGTGGGGAATAATGCTTACGAGTAGTAAAATAGTAAGACAAGGCGCAAGGTAAGCAAGCCCCAAGCAGAATAAATTAAGAGATAACTATCTGTACCTTCATCCTTCCTATCTAGGTACCGCCTCAGCACCTAAACTAACCTCTGGAATAGGATAACTGTTAGACTTAGAAGCATAAAGAGTTCTTTCTACCAGTCAGGCGCAAAGCCTCTATATATAAACGACTAGTTAGTACAATATACCTAATCAGGATAGAGCAGCCTAAAGTATATAGCCCAGATGAGCGTACATTAGAAGATAATATATGAATATTATAGATCTGCTACTGAGTTTTATACAGAATATTATTAGTCTTTATTGCTGTATCCTAGTCTGTAAAAATCAGTGTTAATTATTTAACCCCTTTTATTGTTATTTTATTTAGCAATAAAGGATTTGATAGTTCTACAAGGACTTGACAAATGTATTCTACCTCTAATAACTATTAGAAACTAGATACAGAATCTCAAAGCGCCCTCCATATTTTCGAAGAACCTATATTGAACAAAGCGTACTCTAGAAGTAGAACATGGTTGGTCTATCATTAGCACCAAACACAGATAGCAGACTCGTCGATAGAAATCTATTAAAGTACGCTCAGGACCACATCCAGCATGAGTTAAGGCACTCTCCTAAGCTTGGCCAACAGCAGAGCCATCGTCACGCTTCTCYTGGTACTTGTCGTAGAAGGCATTGCCAACGGCAGAGCCATCGTCGCGCTTCTCCTGGTACTTGTCGTAGAAGGCATTGCCAACGGCA